>NC_135881.1:207489844-207782344 GCF_964194155.1 Cetorhinus maximus
CATGCTTGCCTTCATCGGCAGGGGTATTGATTATAAAAGCTGGGAAGTCATGCTGCAGCTATATAGAACCTTGGTTAGGCCACACTTGGAATATTGCGTGCAATTCTGGTCACCACATTACCAGAAGGATATGGAGGCATTAGAGAGGGTGCAGAGGAGGTTGACCAGGATGCTGCCTGGTCTGGAGGTTATTAGCTATGAGGAGAGGTTGGAGAAACTCGGATTGTTCTCACTAGAGCGACGGAGATTGAGGGGCGACTTGATAGAAGTTTACAAAATTATGAGTGGCATGGACAGAGTAGATAGTCAGAAGCTTTTTCCCAGGGCAGAAGAGTGAATTACTAGGGGACATAGATTTAAGGTGAGAGAAGAAAACTTTAGAGGAGATGTGCGGGGCAAGTTTTTTATGCAGAGGGTAGTGAGTGTCTGGAATTCGCTGCCAGAGGAGGTGGTGGAAGCAGGTACGATAGTGGTGTTTAAGAGGCAGCTTGACTAATACATGAATAGGATGGGAATAGAGGGATACGGACCCCGGAAGTGCAAAATGTTTTAGTTGACAGGCAATATGATTGGCGCAGGCTTGGAGGGCCGAAGGACCTGTTCCTGTGCTGTACTTTTCTTTGTTCTTTGTTCTTTGTTCTTTGTCATATTGAATGACGGAGCAAACTCGATGGGCTGAATGGCCTCCTCCTGCTCCTGTGTTCCTATGGTCCCTTAAAGGGTAGGATATGCCAAAATGGCCATAGGCTTTCAATCCCAGTGACTCTCGGTTAGAAATCCAAGAGGTTGGATGATCCTGAAATAAATTGTAAACCTTGCTCTCTTCCTTTCATGATGCTTTCCATAATCTGTTCTGCTTCAGAGTAGAAGTTTAATGTGTGTAGAGAACAGAGCTTTTTTCTCAGACAAATGGCCAAAGTCCAAAGACCACAGTCAAGATGCAAACTGTAGATGAGGTTCCCGGTGACTCAAACAATTCCCTCATGTCAAGTCTCAATGGGCCAGCGAACAATATACCTGTCTGCAGATAAACAACAAGAATATGGCTTTGTGCTGTTTATAATCAATATTTTATCCAAGAATGAATATGCAAATATTAACGGCTGTAAGATGATCCAAATGGCAGAGGGCTTCAGAATGCTACTGCATCAAGGCTCCTGGTCAATGAAACAGAAATATAATCACTGGGGGAAATCTGAATTTTTAAAGTCCTGACATTGTTCAGTTTCAAACGGTGCCAAATGAAAATGCACCTCTTCTCGGTATTAGTCTTATGGTCATAGATGGTTCATCAAAGCTCCTACAACAAGCTGTAATTAAAGGAACAGGCATGTTGGAAGGCAGACTGCATACTTCAAAATGATTCCTAAACTCCCAGCCACACCAGTGCCAACCTGGGAACCACCTCTAGTGAAGAAGTGGATTGTACAGAGAACGTTAATCAGCTTCTTGATCTGAAAATTCTTACGAAAATGTCTCAATTGACTGAGTCTCTTCAATAATGACGATTAAAACAAATGGCAGAGTGAGCCGATGAATCTGAAGCCATTAACAATGCCTTTAAGCATAATCACTAAGCACTGATGATTATAAGAGGGGAAAGGTTAATTAAGGCCTGTTTTCAGGCACAGGGATTTGATGAGCAATTACCTCAGTGATAATCCCACAGGGACAAACAACGGGCAAACTTTGCGGCGCCTCTTCGTTGAAGTAATTCCAGTGTGCAGCCCAGCATGGGATGTGCTGCTAACTGGCTGAACACTCAGCAGGGGTTCCAGCAGTGTGCATGGCTAATGCAATGCAGAGCTCGCCTGGCCCCATTAAAGGCAGCCTCCCCCTCCACCTCATGAGGGAGCTACACTCATTACGCAGAAATGGCTGCAAGTCAGTGGGAAGGAAAAGTGCAACAAATTAAACAATAAGCAAGTAACAGGGCTCCCAGGTTTTCTGATGTGGTTCTGGAGCCAGGAACAGGTCATTCTTCCCTTCAAGCCTGTCTGTCAATTAAGTCATAGCTGAACTTTTACCCCAACTTCATCTTTCAGCATTATCCTCATATCCCTTACTTCCTTCAGTAGTCAAATATCTATCTACCTCTGTCTTGAACATGCTCAACAACAGAGCATCCTCGGCTCTCTAGGGTAGAGAATTCCTAAGTTTTTCAACCCTTTGAGTGAAGAAACTTCTCCTAATCTCACTCCTAAATGGTCGACTTCTTACCCTGAAACTGTGACACCGAGGACTCGATTTTCATCTGTGCCTGAGGATTCCCGGCTCTGTGAACCTGACTTCTAAAAATGTCTAACCGAACGTCAGGAGTGGCAGGGTTCCCCGGGAATCGGGCCCGGCAACCCTGGGATGAGTGTGGAGGATGCCGGGTGCAGAGACATGCTGGGTGGAAGGCCTGCCTTGCTGCTCCAGCACTGTATTGAAGTTTAATAAAAAACACAGAAAAACATAAAACAGCCCTCCCTCACACCCCCATCCCTCACATATTCCCTTTGTCCCATTCATGCAGTCTTATTCCCTCTGCCTACCCCCATAGCCCCTCATACCCTCCATGCCAACCTACGGCCTTCTACTCACCCCTCATGGCTTTTTATATGTCAATCTATGCCATCGACCCACTTCCCATGGCCCATTATAGCCCCTGTGCTAACTTAGTGCCAACCCATGCATCCACCCCTCTTTAACCTTAAACCTACCATGCCAATTCACCAATATCTACCAAGGGCAGTCCTCAGGATCCATGCTGAGATTAGGATAAAGTTCCAAGTGCCTATTGAATACTTCATTTTAAAAAAAACACTCTCATCCAGAAAAAAATGCTACAATGATATTCCTTCAACTTCACTATCCCTAATAAGAACAAACAATTCATTCAGTTACATAATCCCTTATAGAAACAAGCATTGAAATTCATAGCCCCACTTCAAAGAGTCCATGACCACTTGGAACTGTCAGTCAAGCTATGATTTAGCAGGCATCCTTCTGTGATAATGCATGGTTGTGGAATTAGACATGCGGCACTAATTCAGTAATAGAAACCCTAACTTATGTCAACAGACAGAGTGAAATAGCAAGCATTTTTAACACTGCAGGCAGTTTCCTTCAAAGAGTTAAAGGGCAGCTGTTTAAATGCCTTGACAGTTTGACAGCTCTCTTTGAGAGTCCATCTTATTTTTGACAGTTCCGATGAGCATCACAGCTTCAAGGGTCTATGTACTTTTTTTGCACATTCATAACTACTTTTAGCAATCCCAACGGGCACCTTACCTCACCCAAAGTGCATCTGATCTCTCCCAAAGGGCACTTGACCTCCCCCAAAGCTACTCTTGGACCATATCCCAAAGCTCTCCAAAAGGATGTCCTAGCTATCCAAACACACCTGCTTCTACAAGGCCTAACTTGCACAAATCAGGTTTCAGACATCTCTCACGCCTGCATCACATGACTGGAGGCAGCTGCTGATTTCTATGGGCAGCTGCCTTCATGAAAGGCACATGCGCGAATCCCCACCCAGGCCCATTCTGCGCCACCCCACCCCCCCTCCCCCCGCCCCGAAACCCCGCACACCTCCACCACCAAAAATGGTAGGTGTGTGACAGAGAGGCTCTCCGTCATGTAGAAAATCCAGGACCAAGTTCTAGCAGAAATATGTTCAAAGCAACCACTTTGTCAAGCTCATTGAGAGCTGTATATGTTTCAATTGGATCACCTCTCATTCTTCTAAACTCTTCTACGTATAGGCCTCACCTACTCAATCTCTGCTGATAGGACAATCCCCTCCTCCCAGGACCGGTTTAGTGAACGTTTGTTGTAATCTCTCTAGGGCAAGTATATCCTTCCTTAGGTAAGGAGATCAAACCCACGCATAGTGCTCCAGGTGTGGCGTCATTAATGCCCTGCATAAGTTTAATAAAAATGATCTGACCTTCATTCTCCGAAAACAAGGATGTTATCATGCAAAAACTTGAACGTCCATTTTGCAATTATAACTAAGCCTCACTCCATTCCCTGTAGCTTGGAATTAAATAGGATTAGGTGAATTGTGATGAAAGTGCTGTCATATTAAACTTAACCCTTCTGAAGTTTTATTGTTCACTTTGCCTTTAAAATAAATCAAAGGGAAATTAAATCATTTTTCTTCTCTTTAATAATGTTTCCTGTTTTAAAAAAAAAATCATGGTTCGGCACTCACCTATCTTAAGTAATTTCAGTGGAACTCAATAAAATTGTACAGAGTTTGAAAAACACCACTGTACCAATTAATAAATTAAACTTAGATTATGCAGCTGCCAGTTACAAGCATTAACCACACTGCTGGGACATGACGAGATTGGTTTGGAATTCAGTCTTGCAGCCACAGATAAATGAACTGTTCAGCTAGCAAAAAAGTATAAACTTTAATTCCAAGGATGATACCAGGCGTGAGAAATTATAGTTATCAGGAGAAGTCTGAGATACCGGAATTATTTCTCCCAGGGCACAGAAGGCTGCCTAATAATGTTTTTTTTTTAATGGTGATGGAGTGAATGAGGAAAGATTATTTCCTCTGGTTGAGTCAGTCATGAGGACCTGTAGAATTATGGCTAAAAGAGTGAGGAGATAGGTCCAGAGTAATTTAAAGTTTTTAGAACATGGAAAGCTTTGGCAAAGAGAACAGTTATCATTCAACCTAGTTCTTGAACTTTTGATTGGTGGCCAACAGTCTCACGACATTAAGTTGTAAGATTTGGAAAGCATTCCCTATTGCCACAAAGCCAGAGGCCTCAGTACAAAGCCCTTATGCACTTGTGGAGAAACACAAACGATGCCGTACATTACCGAGGAGTGTCCCATCTACAGACTAAGTGGTGGATTGATCATCTTAAACTCAGAAAATGAGAAGGCTATTGCTAAATAAATAAAAATTCCAATTCTCAAAGGAGATGGTGGAGAGCTATTTGGAATAGAGGATAAACAAGCAACAGGCAAAAAGGAGGCTGGTGGGATTGGTTCTAGACTGCTCTAGCAAAGAGCTGGCTCAATTTCAATAGGCTAAATAACTCCTTCAGTGCTGTAAATCTCTATGGTTCTGTGGTCCATTACTAGAATTCTCAACATGT
The DNA here is from genome assembly GCF_964194155.1 of Cetorhinus maximus. Taxonomy (NCBI): domain Eukaryota; kingdom Metazoa; phylum Chordata; class Chondrichthyes; order Lamniformes; family Cetorhinidae; genus Cetorhinus; species Cetorhinus maximus. The sequence goes on from NC_135881.1 coordinate 207,494,953, forward strand.
TGCCACACAAATGATCAATTTTTAGAAATAAGATTTAGAAATAATTTCTCCACTTTTCTAATGGAAATAAATTGGGATGCTGCTGTACTCCATTATCTGCTGCACAGCTTTATTTAATAGTGATTCACATTGCTCAATGCCAGAAATATATCAAATCAGAACATGTAAGAAGCCTGCTTTCAGCTCTGAAATGGCTACACAGGCACGTAACTAGTCAAAGAATAGTCAAAAAATGTATCAAGGACAAAATAAATTACACTCCTCTGAGGCTGTTGTGTTGTTCAGTAAGATCATGGCCGATCATCTACCTCAAACCCACCTTCCCACACTATCCCCATATTTCTTGATTCCCTTAGTGTCTACAAATATATTGATCTCTGTCATGAATATTCTCAGTAGCAGAGAGTGGGAAATGAAGGAGTTGAGTATGGCCACAAATTTATAAAGATTGTTTCATAAACAGGATGACAGAAAATTTTTACTGGTTCAGCCCCATAGCCAAGGGGGACTACAGGGTCACATTTGGTGGATTGTTTCAGTTAATATCTTTCGTTGGCAGAAGTGGCTTTATTTTTGAGATTTACCTGAGAAAAATTTAAAGAAACAGTGCATAGTATTTTATCAACATTCATGAATTTAGCAGAGATCATATAACATCTTAGAGAATTTAACTGATGAAACAAACTGAGACATGGGTCTCCAAACTGACAAACCATCTTAGTCATGATGTTAACACCCAAACTAACAAGCAGATGAGTCAATGCAGAATTGTTTTTTTTTAAGGAGCTGTGTGTGTGTGTGTGTGAGACAAAATAACTGAGTGGGCTTAGAATGAGGTGGGCAATTGGTCCTCAAGGCTAGCATATTCTTTCAAGCAAAAATATCAACATCACCGAGATACTGACTATAAACAACAGAAGCTTGCGTTTTCGAGTCTTTAACATCCCAACATGCCTCAAGCTGTTTCACTAAAATGGAGTGGGAAATAGTCACCAAGCAGAAGTGGGGAAAAAAAATTAGTGGCGATAACCGAAGGCAAAGTTCAAAAGTCAGTTTCTGAAGAAGCTTTGGAGACAGGAAGAATTATAAGAAGGTAAAAGAGTTTAGTCAGAGAGTGTCAGGATGCAGGGCAGTAAATTTTCAATGCTCTATTACTCATGGTAGAGTAAAGGGTTTACACTTACTGTTTTCCTATTCGGCTAGGTTCCTCCCTCCCTCATTTATTCAAATTCTATATCAAATTTATGACAAAAGAGCATAAAAAAATAGAAGCAGGAGCAGACCATTTAATCCCCTGAACCGTTGCTTCATCATTCAAAGTGATCATGGTTGATCTTCAACCTCAGCTCACCTTCCCACCGGATCCCCGGATCCCTTGATTCTCCTCGAGTGAAGAAATCGATTGATCTCAACCTTGAATATTCTAAACAATTTAACATTCACGGGTCTCTTGGTTAGAGAATTCCAGAGATGCGCAACCATTTAAGTGAAAATACTTCTGTTTCTCTCCGTCTTAAATGATCGATCCCTTATCCTGAGACTATACCCCTGAGCTCCAGAGAATAACTACAGCCTGATGAATATGTTTGACATTAATCCCATTCGAAGCAGTCATTCGAAAGTGCAGAGCAGTCATGATAATTTGCTGCTGGAGTTCTTCCATCTCTCGCCCTGTGCATCATTCAAATGGGCATTTGGCCCAATGATATCAATTGCGCCTCAATTACCCAAACTGAAAACGTTCTTCATAGTCTGCTGAAGGATTCTGTTCCATCATTGTCCCTGAGCTTTCGCAATCAATAAAGATAGCCCCTGCAATAGATCAGTTATAATAATGAACTCATGCCTATTACAGTGCAGATGCTCAAACTTTCATAAGACATTAGATAGGATTTCCCAAGACGTTAGGTGCAACTTAATGAGGGCAGCGGGAGACCAAGGATCGTCATCAAATCGGCCGACCTGACCTCCGACAGCCCAAGGGAAATAAGTTCCTAAATGGCAGCGGGAACCCTGCCACCAGGAATCTCAGCTCCACGGAGGGCATTTAATTGCTGCACTTCCCCGCACTCACCCCCCCTCTTGTGGGCCAGAATTCCCCAAAGACCTGCCAGCCAATCAGAGGCTGGTGGCTCCCCAATGCCAGCATTGCCACGTGGAGCGGTGGCTGCTGCCGCTAATTCACTGAGGCCTTCAGTAGGGATCCTTCGAGAAAGGTGATGGTGGTCAAAGTGGGATGGGGGGGTCACGGGAAGGGGTCGCTGATGAGGGGAGGGGTGGGTTCAGAGAAAAGGGCAGGGTGGTGGCTCTCAGCGACCACTTTCTTCCCGATGCCGAGTCCCTCGATCAGGCACTGGGTGCCTTTGAACCAGGGAATGCCACCATCTCCCAACACTAGGCCGCAAGCAAACCTGGCAGAATTTGCTGGGCGATCTTTTTTTTTTGTAAAAATATACTTTATTTATAAAATATCTTCAATCACATTCAAAACCATTTCAAAAACAACATTACAAGGGTACAATCCAGGTTAAACTTTTACAAAATGTATCACCAGGTGCATCAGTACAAACAATATTACAATCATTTACAGCCTTTCATTTTGATCTGTACAGCCCGAGGGGCTCTAAACAGTTCCCAGTCTCTCGGTGCGCTGTGGTAGAAAGGTCTTAGACAGCGACCCTTCCCCATTGCGCCTTTGCGGCAGCTGCCCCAAGCTTTAGTGCGTCCCTCAGCACGTAGTCCTGGACTTTGGATTGTGCCAGTCCGCAACAATCGGTCGGGGACAACTCTTTGTGCTGGAAGACCAACAAGTTTCGGGCAGACCAAAGCGCGTCTTTCACCGAGTTGATGATCCTCCAGCTGCAGTCGATGTTTGTCTCGGTGTGTGTCCCTGGGAACAGCCCGTAGAGCACAGAGTCCTGTGTCACAGAACTGCTCGGGATGAACCTCGACAGCAACCACTGCATCTCTCTCCAGACTTTCTTTGCAAAGGCACAATCCACAAGGAGGTGAACAACGGTCTCTTCCCCACCACAGCCACCTCGAGGGCAACGTGCAGAGGGGGTGAGCCTCCTGGCGTGTAGGAAGGATCTGACGGGGAGGGCCTTTCTCACCACCAGCCAAGCTACGTCTTGGTGCTTGTTGGAAAGTTCTGGCGATGAGGCATTCTGCCAAATGACTTTGACAGTCTGCTCGGGGAACCATCCCACAGGGTCCACCCTCTCCTTTTCCCTCAGGGCCTCTAGGACGTTACGTGCTGACCACTGCCTGATGGACTTGTGGTCAAAGGTGTTTTTCTGCATAAATTTTTCCACCAGGGACAGGTGGTATGGCACGGTCCAACTACTTGGAGCGTTCCGCGGCAGCGTGGCCAGACCCATCCTTCGCAACACCGGGGACAGGTAGAACCTCAGCACGTAGTGACACTTGGTGTTTGCGTACTGAGGGTCTACACACCGCTTGATGCAGCCGCACACAAAGGTGGCCATCAGTATGAGGGCGATGTTGGGCACGTTTTTTCCCCCTTTATCTAGAGGCTTGTACATCGCGTCCCTGCGGACACGATCCATTTTCGACCTCCAGATAAAGCGGAAGATGGCTCGAGTGATCGCCGTCGCGCAGGAGTCTGGAATGGGCCAGACCTGCGCCACGTACAGCAACAGCGAGAGTACCTCACACCTGATGACCAGGTTCTTACCCGCAATGGAGAGGGAGCGTCGCTCCCACATGCCCAGTGTCCTTTTCACCATAGCCACTCGCTCCTTCCAGTTTCTAACGCATGCCCCGGTCCCTCCGAACCATATCCCCAGCACCTTCAGGCCGTCAGCCCTGACAGTGAAGGGGACAAAGGATCGGTCAGCCCAGTTCCCAAAGAACATGGCCTCGCTCTTCCCACGATTTACCTTGGCTCCCGAGGCCAGTTCGAACTGGTCGCAGATGTGCATCAGTCTGCGCACCGACAGCGGATCCGAGCAGAAGACGGCGACGTCGTCCATGTACAGGGAGGCTTTTACCTGAGTGCCTCCACTGCCTGGGATCGTCACTCCTCTTATGCCCGGATCCTTCCTGATGGACTCGGCAAAGGGTTCTATGCAACACACGAAAAGGACAGGCGAGAGAGGACAGCCCTGCCTGACTCCAGATTTAATCGGAAAGCTATCTGTTTCCCACCCATTGATTGAGACTGCGCTACTGATGTTAGTGTAGAGCAGTTGGATCCAATTTCGAATTCCCTCCCCAAACCCCATTTTGGAGAGCACATCCCCCATGTAGGTGTGCGATATTCTGTCAAAGGCCTTCTCCTGATCCAAGCTGATGAGGCAGGTATCCACACCCCTGTCCTGTACATAGGCAATCGTATCCCTGAGCAGCGCCAGGCTGTCAGAGATCTTCCTGCCTGGCACAGAGCAGGTCTGGTCAGGGTGAATCACCAATTCCAGAGCGGATTTGACCCGGTTGGCGATGACCTTGGACAGAATCTTATAGTCCACATTCAACAGTGAAATGGGTCGCCAATTTCTAATTTCCTCCCTTTCCCCCTTGTGCTTGTAGATGAGGGTGATGATGCCTTTCCTCATGGATTCTGACATACTACCGGCCAGGAGCATACTCTCGTACACTCCTAGCAGGTCTGGGCCGATCGAGTCCCACAGAGCCGAATACAACTCCGCCGGCAAGCCGTCGCTTCCGGGGGTTTTACTCTTCTCGAAGGACTCGAGGGCCTTAGTCAGTTCATCAGGAGTTAGCGGTTTGTCCAGGCTCTCCCGCGTACTGTGGTCTAAGACCTCCGTGATAGAGGACAGGAAGGACTGGGAGGCCATGCTGTCCGTGGGCTTCACGTCATACAATCCGGCATAAAAGGATTTGCTGATCCTCAGAATGTCGGACCGTGATGACTTTACTGAGCCGTCTTCTTCCTTCAGGCTGCTGATCACAGAGCGCTCTCTGTGTACCTTTTGGAAGAAGAAACGTGAGCACGTCTCATCCCGCTCCACGGAGCGGACTCTGGAACGGAAGATGATCTTGGAGGCCTCCGAGGCAAAGTGCGAGGCTTGCTGGCCCTTCACCTCTTGGAGCTCCTCCTTGACATCGACCCCCATCGACTGCAGCCGGAGCAGATTCTGCATCTTTTTCTGGAGTCGGGACATTTCCCTCTGTTCCTTTCTAGCTTTCTGGGTGCCTTTGAGGATGAAAAACCTCTTGATGCTTCCCTTGATCGCTTCCCACCAGTGTGTCAGGGACTCAAAGAGGGATTTCACGGTTCTCCAACCTTTGTAATCCCTCTTGAGCTCCTCAATGTTCTCTGGGGTCAGCAGTTGCACATTTAGCTTCCATGTCCCCCTGCCCACCCTCAGGTCCTTCTCCAAGTGGCAGTCCGCCAGTAGGAGGCAGTGGTCAGAGAAGAACACCGGCTTGACCTCGGTGGATCTGACTGTGAATGCACGGGACACAAACAGGAAGTCTATCCTGGAACGAATGGACCCGTCTGGCCGCGACCAGGTGTATCTGCGCTGCGCTCCGTCTGCAGGGTTGCTGAAGACGTCGTGCAGCTTGGCATCCTTAACTGTTTCCATCAGGGATCTGGACGTAGCGTCCAATCTGCTGCCGGCCCTGCCGGATCGTCCAGCCGCATCGATGATGCAGTTGAAGTCCCCGCCCAGAATGACCGGCCTGGAGGTCGCCAGCAGCAGTGGGAGCTGCTGAAAAACCTCCAGCCGCTCAGCCCCTTGTGCCGGGCCATACACGTTAATTAACCGGAGTGGAGCGTTCTTGTACATTACGTCTGCTACGAGGAGTCGCCCGCCCACCACCTCCTTGACCTCGGAGACGGTGAAGTTGCCTCCCCGCAGCAGAATACCCAGGCCGGAGGAACGAGAGTCGTTTCCGCCCGACCAGATCGATGGCCCTTGGGACCACCATCGTGACCATTGCCTGTAGGAGCTGAGGTGCGGTATCGCACACTCCTGCAGAAACAACAGGTCAGCTTTGACCTTGGCTAGGTAGTCCAAGGTCGCAACACATCGCGTAGTAGATTTAATGCTACGCACATTTATGGATACAATCTTTAAACCCATTTTAAAGCATTTATTCTCCTACCAAACCCACTGTCTCTGAGAGTCCCAGACCTTTAGTCTGCTCCTTCATACCCGTAGTGAGCTCAAATTCCTTCACTTTGGATGGGCTGAGGTAGATCTCCTTGGCCGTGTTCTGCTCCGGTGGCATCTGGAGGTTCACGTAGAGAGCGGGTTTTGAGATGACCTTTGCTGGAGAAGCTTCTCCAAAACTCACCCCCTCTGGGGTGTTGCTGTTCCCGGCTTCCTGGAGCTGGGGTGCGATGATTGCCTCACTGCTCCCAGATTCCAGGGGCTGTGGTGCACTGGCCTCCTCAGGTTGCAGGCAAAGTTGGGGTGCGCTGGTCTCCTTGTTGTCTCCAATTTTCTGCAGCTCGGGTGTCTCGTCCTCCAACGCCCTGGAGCTTTGCCGCCTCTTCTGTCGGTGCCGCTCTGGCACTTCATCATCCGAAGAGCTGCTGCCCTTGTCATCCGTGTCGGATGGGAGACGCCTCTTGCCGCTTCTCTGGGAAACGCCTTTGCTTCTTCTTCGCTCCCTCTTGCTTTTCTTGTTCTTCACCGTCCGCCACTCCCCCTGCTGCTTTTCCACTGCTGCCTCCTCCTCCATTGATTCGCTGTCCTGAGGACTGGGAGGTTCAGGGGGTAGTGCTGTTGATTGGCTCTCTGTTGCCTCGATCTCTTTCTCCACCTTGTCTCTCTCTGTGTCCTCCTTTGTCCCGTTGAGCTCCCTGGGGGCCTTGGTGGTTGGAGTGACACGAAACATTTCTTCTGCTTCCCCCTGGTCGGCTTTGGCTGCCTGTGCGTAAGTACGGCAGCGTTTGGGGCAGGTCCTGTAGAGGTGACTTGCCTCGCCACACAGGTTGCAGCACTTGGCCTGTTTGCAGTCTTTTGTCTGGTGCCCTTCCTGTTTGCAGATCTTGCAGAGGGAGGCGCTGCAGTTGGCCGCCACATGACCAGCCTTGCCGCATGAGCGACAATGCTTGGGTTGCCCAGCGTAGACCAGGTAGCCCCGGTTTCCCCCGATAGCGAAACTGGAAGGAGGGTGGAAAATGGCTCCCTTACCATCGGTCTTTAGCGTGACCTTAAACAGGCGTTTGCCTGTCCAGATCCCCAAGTCGTCTCGAATCTCAGTGCCGCTCCCCACCTTATCGAAGTACCTGGTGAGGAAGGTGACCACGTCGGCGACAGGGACGAAGGGGTTGTACACATGCACCATCACCACACGTTCCCGTTGCAACGGCAGAGAAAAGTGCGGCTCCGCCATCAGGATCTTCATCTCCGGCAGGTCTCTCTTCTCCTCGAACACCCTCAGGAGCCGGACGCAGTCTGCCACCCGCTTGAACGTCACGTCAAAATAACCACCTTTGCGGGAGTCATGCAGGGTGAAGATCTCCGGAGCTTGGAAGCCGCACGCCTTCAACAGGATCCTCCTGGTGAAGAAGCCCCGATCCATAGGTGATCCTCCTTCCCTGTGGTTCACCGTGACTCGGACGGTGATAGGTAACCCACGGTATGGATTTGAATTGCGATTGGTTATCGCCCTTCCATCCCGACCTTGCCTTGGCAGGACCATGGTGTCGCCCCTGCAACACTTGATCTTAGCCAAAAGGCCGAGAAGCGATCGAATTTGCTGGGCGATCTCCCTGAGTGATGAGTACCCCGCCCACCACAGGTTGAATAGCAATGGCCGTGGAATGAAGCCATTAATATGCAGTAATTAACCACTTAAGGGCCTCAATTGGCCTTGGGTGGGGAAGGCTGCCCACAAGCCTTCCTGCCCTGGACTTAATCGGAGGGAGGTGGAAAGGAGGTGGGATCTGCACCCCCCCCAATTTTGCCATTTTTTTAAACAAAGATCCATAATTGCTAGTAATGTCATTAAGTGCTGCTTAGAGTTTGCTTGTTATTTAAATTGGAAGCAGATGGTGATAGTTGCTGACTCATCTCTGATTTACATAGAAAGCACACAGGAACATTAAACCCTCTAGGTACATTGTAAGAATTGGCACTTTGCTAGCAGTTAGTTACTGATTTATTCTGATTCAAGTAGTAAACTTACTGCTTGTGCAAAAAATAGCTCCCCAAAATCTAACTGATGATCATGAGCATCATTTAATATAATGCCTGCAATGCAAAATGTTTTGATCGACATTTTGCCATCTGCCAATGTTTATTATCTCATTTAAACTTCTGTAAATGTTAGTTCTATTCCTCTAACTCTATTCATTGGGGGGGGTTTGGATTTTGATTTTTACTTCATATGAGACTCTTTTCTCTCCCATTCACCCATCAATAGATGGAGGCACCATCTATTTTAATATATTGCTGTACATTGTGCGATGGAATGCTTGTTTTTATTGGGCCAGTACTCCGTGGTCTTCCCATTCTGGTTGCCTTTCCATTCCACTCTCTCTTTGCTTCACCTTGGTGACAGAACCATTGCAGCTCATGGAATTCTTGTGGAAACCTCTCCACCCTGCTGCATCCCTTCCCACCTTCAAATCTTCCATGCAAACTACGGTGCAGGAGTGCGAGAGGCCAGGATGGTATGTGAGCCACAATGTGTTGAGAGTTCTGTACCCGGGTTAGGGATACAACTTTAAGAAGTGATATAAAAGGCAGTATAGCTTTAAGAAATGATGGTTCTCAAACGCCTTTAATCAGGAATAACTGTCAGCCTGTAAGAATAAAAGCAGAGAAATGGTTCAGTTGAGAGAGTGGGTGAACCAATTATGGTCTTGTTTATTGTGACGAGTAAGGACCTGTGATGACTAAATAAAGCACCATTGTTTTAAGATCAACTTCTTGCACTATTTTCTTCAGACATGCTCACTACCTTCTCTTCTATCAGGGCTTGAGACTCACTTTTGCTCTGTGAGGAACTTCTTTAAAAGACACCAAGCAATTGCAAGTTGCTGTCCATTTTTCTCCACTGCTCCCTACTTAAGCATATCCCTTTTGCAGGCAAGGCCACAATGTTACATTTATCATTTCTTAATTGGTTGATTTACCATCACATCTAAAATGAATTTTACTCATCCGCAACTCCGTTGTTGACTCTGACTATTTATCTCAAGTTCAAAATAAAGTTGTCAGTCGTGAATTCAGTTTGTGTGAAGGTTGTGTCTGATTGGCGGCTCTGCAAGGCCCTTTAGTAGTAAAGGCTCCAGTGATCCTGATTCATTTTCCAAAGAGCTTCTGGTGTCCACAAGTTATAAAGATTTTTCAGGCAGCCAGAATTGAGATGGGTCTGTGTCATCACCTGCTAGAGTGAGATTTATCATGCAGTTTGATAACATTGCACCTGATGCCCTTCAGCTGATTCATGCTGTAATGTGTCATCTTCAGGAGTTTTACTGTGGAAGAGTGGTTTGCAGCTTGTGGTATGAATTTGAAGCAGCAAGACCATCTCTCTTCATACAGCAGCTCACACAGGTTTTAACTGCACATTTATATTCTTAGAGATCGTGGAAAAAGAAAGACCTCCAATTCTATAATGTCTTTTATGACCTCAATCATAGAATTGTTATAGTGCAGAAGGAGGCCATTTGGCCCGTTGCATCTGAACTGGCTCTCCCAATGAGCATGCACCTAGTACAATTCTCCTGCCTTCTCTCCATAACTTCGCACATTCCTCCTTTTCAGACAACAGTCTAATTCCCTTTTTGAAGGCTTCAATTGAACCTGCCTCCACCACACTATCAGGCAGAGCATTCCAAACCCTAACCCCTCGCTGCATAAACAATTTTCCCCTCATTATCACTTTTGCTTCTTATACCAATTACTTTAAATCTCTCATTCTCATTTCACAAATGGGAACAGTTTCTCCCTATCTATACTCTCCAGGCCACTCATGATTTTGAACACCTTTATCAAATCTCATTTCAACCTTCTTTTCCCTAAGGAAATCTGTCCTAACTTCTCCAATCTATCTCCATAACTGAAGCCCCTCATCCCTGGAACCATTCTCGTGAGGTTTTTCTGCACTCTTTCCAATGCCTTTATATCCTTCCTAAGGTGCGATGCTCAGACTGGACACAATACTCTAGCTGAGGCTGAACTAGTGTCTTAAATAGATTCAACATAACCTCCTTGCTGTTGTACTCTATGCCCCTATTAATAAAGCTCAGGACCTGTGTGCTTTATTAACTGTGCTCTTAACCTGTCCTGCCACCTTCAAAGATTTAAGCACATATACACCCAGGTCCCTCTGCTCCTGCACCTTCTTTAGAGTTGCACCCTTTATTTAATTGTCTCTTCATGTTCTTCCAACTAAAATGAATCACTTCACATTTCTCTGCATTGAACTTCATCCGCCCATTCCACCAACTTGGTATTTCCCTTTGAACTTCTACACCATCCTCTTCACAATTCACAATGCTTCAAGTTTTGTATCATTCACAAACTTTGAAGTTGTGGCCTGCACACCAAGGTTTAGGTCATTAATATATATCAGAAAAAGCAAGGGTCCCAATGCTGAACCCTGGGGAACTCCACTGCAATCCTTCCTGCAGCATGAAAAACATCCATTAACCGTTACTTTCTGTTCCCTGTCACTCAGCCAATTCCATATCCACATTGCTACCGTCCCTTATTTCCATGGTCCATAACTTTTCTCACAAGTCTGTGGTGCGGCACTGTATCAGGTGCCTTCTGCAAGTCCATGTAGACAACAGCAACGGCTTTGTCCTCATCACCCCTCTCTGTTGCCTTTTCAAAAAATTCCAGCAGGTTAGTTAAACACTAATTTCCCTTACGAAATCCATGCTGTCTTTCCTTAATTAAATCACGTTTGTCCATGTGACTACTGATTTTGTCCCGAATTATTGTTTCTAGATGTTTCTCCACCGCTGAAGTTAAACTGACTGGTCTATAGTTGCTAGGCTTATCTCTACACCCTTTTTTGAACAAGGGTGTAACGTTTGTAATTCCAAAGATCTCTGGCATTAAGGAAGACTGAAAAATTATGGCCATTACATCTGAAATTTCCACTCTTGCTTCTCTCAGTATCCTTGGATGCATCTCATCCAGATCCACTGCCTTATCAACTTTAAGTACAGACACCTATCCAATATCACCTCCTTATCAATTTTAAATCCCTCTAGTATCTGAGTTACCTCATCATTTACCATGGCCTGAGTAGCATCTTCTTCCTTTGTAAAGACAGATGCAAAGAATTCAGTTAGTACCTCAGCTATACCCGTGCGCCATGTGTAAATCCCATTTTTAATAGGCCCTACTCCTCCTTTTACCACCCTTTTACTATTTATATGCCAAGAGAAGACTTTGGGGTACCCTTTTATGTTTACTGCCAGTCTCTTTTCCTACATTGGGGAGGTGGTGGCATAATGGTTTGTCACCAGAGTAGTGATCCAGAGACCTGGGGTAATGCTCGGGGGACCTGGGATCCAATCCCATGACCAATAAAAATCTAAAATAAATAAAAATCCAATAAATAATCTGGAATTAAAAGGTCTAATGATGACCATGAAACCATTGTTGATTATTGTAAGAACTCATCTGGTTCACTAATGTCCTTTAGGGAAGGAAACTGCTGTCCCTTACCTGGTCTGGCCTACATGTGACTCCAGATTCACAGTAATGTGGTTGACTCTGAAATGGCCTAGCAAGCTATTCAGTTCAAGGGCAATTAGGGGTTCACAAGAACATTGCCAGGGCTTGAAAATTGCAGCAATGAGGAGAGATTGGATAGGCTTGGATTGTTTTCCTTGGAACAGAGGAGGCTGAGGGGTGACTTAATTGAGGTGTACAAAATTATGAGGGGCCTAGATAGGGTAGACAGTAAAGACTTGTTCCCCCTAACTGAGGGATTAATTACCGGGAACATAGATCTAAGGTGATTGGTAGAAGAATTAGAACGGACATGAGGAAAACCCTTTTTCGCTCAGGGAGTGGTGGGTGTCTGGAATTCACTGCCTAAGTTGATGGTTGAGGCTGAAATGCCCAACTCATTTTAAAAGGTACCTGGATCTGCATCTGAAGCGCTGTAACCTGCAAGGCCACGGACCAGGTGCTGGGAAGTGGGATTAAAATGATCGGCTAGTTCCTTAATTCTCTTTATGGCTGGCAAAGACACGATGGGTTGAATGGCCTCATTCTGCACCGTAACTTTTTTATGGTTCTATCGATGGGCAATAAAAGCTGGCCTAGTCAGTGATGCACTTATCCCATTAATGAATAGAAAAATACTCCCTCTTTGTTTCTCTTATTTGCTTCTTCATCTCTCCTCTGATCCTTTTATATTTAGCCTGGTTTTCAATTGTATTTCCTACCTGACACCTGTCATAAGCACACTTTTTCTTCTTTATCTGAATTTCAATTCCCCTTTTCATCCAGGGAGATTTGGATCTGTTTGCCCTACCTTTCCCTTTCAAGGGAATATGCATGACTGTGCCTGAATCATCTCTTCTTTGAAAGTAGCCCATTGATCAGCTACGTTTTTTCCTGCCAATCTTTGACTCCAATCTATTCTGCCTGAATCCATTCTTACTCCATTGTAGTTCGCTTTTCTCCTGTTCATTTTTCGTACTCTGGATTGCTCTTTGTCTTTCTCCATAATCAGCCTAAGATGTCTGATACAATGATCATTGTCCCCTAGATATACTCCTAATGACACTTGGGCCTCAATTTTACCTGTGGCGGGCGCGTGTGATTGGCTGGCCCGGGAGTGGTCAGTGAGCAGACCACCGGCGGTGATGGACCACCGACGGCAAATTCATGCTGGCTGGCCAATTAACGGCCAACCAGCGTGAAACACGTGCCGAAATGCTCAGCGCTGCCGGGGTGGGGGCGGGAAGAGGGTGGGCGATGATTGTCACAGTGAGCACGGGTGAGCGCTGCGAGGAAGCTCCCTGAAGGCAGGCAACTGTCTCAGGGAGGGGGCAGACCTGAAAATGCCCAAATAAAGGTTTTAAAAGCTGAAAAATAATGCCCATGTACCGCCTGAAACTACAGCTGGTGAAAATGTTGCCCAGAGATATTTATTTTTAATTTATTTCAGAACGGAAATTTCATCCCGCCGATGCAAATGCCGCCTGGCTGATTCACCTGTCCGCCAAACCGTAAGGTTGGATGGGCCATGAGAAATCGGAGACAATTGCACCGTTAATGAGCTTAATTGGCCTCTTAATTGTTGGCAGGCGGGCTTCCAACTTTTGCAGGCACCCACCGAGAGAAATATCGTACAAGTGCGCAATGACGTCAGGGACCCTCGCCCAACATCCTCTTGTGCGATTTTACGCCCGTTTGGGTCAGGTGTGCGCCCACCCACGGGACATAAAATTCAGCCCTTGATCCACTGCCCACCTTATTTCTACACACCAGGTCTAGCAGTGCCTCTTTCCTCACTGGACTGGAGAAAATTTTCCTGAACACACTCTAGGAACTCTTGCCCCTCTCTGTCCTTTACACTAATACTATCCCAGTCTATATTTGGAGAATTAAAGTCCCCAATTATAGCCACTCTATAATTTTTGCACCTATCTGTAATTTATTTGCAAATTTGTCCTCTAAATCCTTCCCACTAGTTGATGGCCTATAGACTACACCGAACAATGTAATTGTATCTTCTTTATTCATTAGCTCTAGCCAAATAGATTTGGTCCTTGACCCATCTGGGACATCCTCTTTCTCCGGCATTGCAATGCTCTTTTTTATCAATACTGCTACCCCTCCCCCTTTTCTTCCTTTCCTATCTTTCCTGAACACCTTGTATCCAAGAATATTCAACACCCAGTCCTGCCCTTCATTGAGCCAAGCCTCTGCCATAGCCACAACATTATATGTCCACATGGCAATCTGCGCCTGAAACTTACCAATCTTATTTACCACGCACCATGCATTCACATACATGCATGGTAACACTGAGTTAGAGTCTATTACTTTCTCCTTTTTTCTCGCCTTATCTATTAACTTGCTAATTCCTACTCTAGTGTTACCTATCTCTCCCAGCATTCTGTGCACTTCGTTCCTCTCTGATATTATCTCCTGGTTCCAACAACCCTGCTGAGTTAGGTTAAAATCTCCCCTGCAGCACTGGTAAAAAAACTCGCAAAGAACTCAGTCCCAGCTCTGTTCAGATGCAACCCGCCTGGCTTGTACCTGTCCCATCTGCCCCAGAGCCAGCCCCAATGACCCAAGAATCTAACGCCCTCCCTCCTGTACATCATTCCAGCCATGCATTCATCTGTCTTATCCTCCTATTTCTGCATTCAATTGCATCTGGCAATGAGACTAATCTGGAAATTGCTACTTCTGAGGCCCTGCTTGCTCATTTTCTACCTAGCTCCCTACATTCAGCCTGCAGAACCACATCCTTCTTTCTGCCTATGTTGTCGGTACCGATGTAGTCCATGACTGCTAGCTGTTCACCTTCCCCTCTCAGGGTGCTCTACAGCCACTCAGAGCCATCCTTAGCACCAGGGAGGTAACACACCCTTCTGGGCTCAAGCCTGTGGCCACAGAGACGCCTATCTATTCCCCTAACTATCAAATCACCTATTACTATTGCTCTTCCAGACTTCCTTTTACCCTCCTGTACAGCTGAGCCACCCGTGGTGCTTTGAATGTGGCTCTGGCTGCACCCTCCAGATGAACCATCACTCTTATCATTATTCAGAACTGAATACTTGTTGGAGAACGTGATACACTCGGGTACTCCTGTATTACGTGCCTGTTCCTTTTTGACTGTCCGGTGATCGCCCACTCTCTCTCTCTCCCTGCAAATGCTTAAGCTGTGGGGTGACCTCATCTATAAATGTGCTATCCATGTAACTCTCAACCTCATGGTGCAATCCAGTGACTTCAGCTGCTGCTGACGTTCTACAGCCCGGAGCTGCTGCTACTGACGACACTTCCTGCATGAATGGTTATCCAGGATATTGGAAGCACCCTGGAGTCCCCACATGGAACAGGATGCACACCCAATTTTGGAGTAGCTCTACCATTTCTCTATTTATTAACTAGTAATCTTGTTACTGCGACTAAACCTTACTACTGGTAATAAATTTATCAATGTTAATAAAGCTTTACCAATATTAATAAAATTTACTACTATTAGTAAACCTTGGCAATACTGATAAACCCCAGGCATACTAAGCGCACTTTGCTAGTGGCAATAAACCTTACTTAAGAATAAAATATAAGGCTCATCAGCTACTCGCACTTGTTATTGAGAGTTAATAGTTTTTAACATTTTTTAAACTCCCAGTTTGTAGATTCAATCCCTAGGCAACAATACTCACTAGTCAATCACTTTACAGCTTTCCTGTGATATCACTGTTCACTTTTTTTCAAACTCAGGGTGGTCATGATTTTCTCTCTACCCAAAAGTAAATGCTTAACTCTCACCGCTTTATCCCCCGAACTCTTACTGCTCTGTCTTCTGAACTCTCACTGCTTTATCTCCCGAACATTTGCTGCTCTATCTCTCGAACACTCACTGCTCCATCTCCTGAACTGTTGTTGCATTATCCGCCAAACTCCCACTGCTTTATCCACTGAAGTCTCGCTGCTTTATCCCTGAAACTCTCACTGTTTTATCCCCCGAACTCACGTTGCTTTATCTCCTGAACTCTTGCTCAAAACATTTTACCGCTAATGAAGTACTTTTTGGTGTAGTCCCTGTTTTAATGTAGGAAACACAGCAGCCAATTTGCGTATAGCAAGCTCCCACAGGCAGCAATATGATAATGGCTAGGTAATCTGACTTTCTCGTGATGTGATCGAGAGGCAGTCCAAGAGAACCAGGCAGGTAGTGCAGGAGTTTCCTGAGGTCCCATTCGCTTACTGGTTTTCCATTTTGGATATTGGTGAGAGCGTGGTTCCTCAGAGGATTACAGTTGGAGTCAAGTTTGTGGCACCACGGGCAGTTCAGTGGCACAGGAGGGGAGGAAGAAATGGGAAAGAGCATAGTGATAGGGAATTTGTTAGCTAGAGGAACAGGTAAGTGTTTCTGTGGCCATAGATGTGACTCCAAGATGGTATGTTGCCTCCCTGGTGCCAGGGTCAAGGATGTCACAGAGTGGATGCAGGACATTCTTTTGGGAGAGACTAAACAGCGAGAGGTCATGGTCCACATCAGTACCAATGACTTAGGTAGGAAGGGGGATGAGGTCCTGAAAACAGATTTTAAGGAGCTAGGAAGGAGATTGAAGGAGATGGCTAGAGAGGTAGTGGATGCATTGGTGGTTATCTTTCAAAATTCTGTAGATTCTGGAAAGGTTCCTGTGGACTGGAAAGTAACCTCACTATTTAAGAAGAGAGAAAGCAGGACAATGGAGAACCACAGACCTGTTAGTTTGACGTCAGTAGTAGGGAAAATGTTCGAATCTATTATAAAGGATGTGATAATTGGGCATTTAGAAAAGAATGGTAAAATTGGATAGAGTCAACATGGATTAATGAAAGGGAAATCATGTTTGACACACCTGTTGGAGTTTTTGAGGATATTATTTGTAGAATAGATAAAGGAGAACCAGTGGATGTGATGTATTTGGATCTTCAGAAGGCTTTTGATAAGGTCCCAAACAGGAGGTTAGCAAATAATATTAAAGCACATGGGATTGGGAAAAATATACTAGTATGGATTGAGAATTGGTTAACAGCACAGAGTAGCAATCAGCAGATCATTCTCAGGATGGCAGGCTGTTACTGCAAGGATCAGTGCTAGGCCCACAGCTTAGCACAATCTATATCAATGATTTGGATGTGGGGGCCAATTGCAATATTTCCAAATTTGCTGATGACAGCAAAATGATTGGAAATGCGAGTTTTGAGGAAGATGCAAAGAGGCTTCAAGAGGACTCGGACAAGCTAAGTGAATGGGCTAAAACATGGCGGATGGAATATTATGTGAATCAGTGTGAAGTTATCCACTTTTGTAGAAAAAACAGAAAGGCAGAATATTTCTTAAATGGTGAGAGGTTGGGAAGTGCAGGTGTCCAAAGGGACCGGGGTGTCCTTGTTCATGAGTCACTGAAAGTTAGCATGCAGGTGCAGCAAACAATCAGAAAGGCAAATGGTATGTTGGCCTTTGTCACAAGGGGATTTGAGTACAGGATTAGAAATGTCTTGCTGCAGTTGTATAGAGCCTTGGTGAGACCTCACCTGGAGCATTGTGTACAGATTTGGTCTCCTTATCTAAGAAGGGATATACTTGCCATAGAGGGAGTGCACCAGAGGTTCACCAGATTAGTCTCTGGGATGATGGGGTTGTCTCATGAGGAGAGATTGGGGAGACTGGGTCTGTATTCCCTAGAGTTTCAAAGAATAAGGGGTGATCTCATTGAAACTTACAAAATTCTTACAGAGCGTGACAGGGTGGATGTAGATAAGATGTTTCCCCAGACTGATGAGTCTAAAACCCATGGGACATAATCTCAGAATAAGGGGTAGGCCATTTAAGACTGAGATGAGGAGGAATTTCTTCACTCATAGAGTGGTGAATCTTTGGAATTCTCTATCCCAGAGGGCTGTGGAAGCTCAATCATTGAGCATGTTCAAGATAGAAATTGATAGATTTCTGGGGACTAATGACATCAAGGGATATGGAGATAGTGCAGGAAAGTAGCATTGAGGTAGATGATGAGCCTTGATTTAATTGAATGGTGAAGCAGGCTCAATGGGCCAAATAGGCTGCTCCTGTTCCTATGCTGCTATGAGAGATAGCTATTGGCCAAGACACCAGGGATTACTCCCCTAGCTTGTCTTTGCAATAGTTCCACAAGCTTTTACGGTGCCTCGGTTGAATTCTCATTCCAAAAGACAGTGTCTCCTTCAGTACTGCATTGGAGTAGCAGTTTTGATTTTTATGCTCAAGTCGTAATGTGTGACTTGACCCTACAATCTTTTGGCTTAACAACAGGAGTCCTACCAACTAAGCCACAGCTGCAACAAATAATAACACTTGATTTATGATTCATCCAGTCAGTGGTGTTTGGACTGATGCCCACTGTTAGTTTTATTTTACTTTTACATTATAATAGTGTAGTTGACAATAAGAGAAATAACATGTGTACTCCCTGTAGCAAAGACATTGGACTGTAATTTATTACCCCACTGGGCATGTTTCTAGTGGAGTGGGAAGTAAAATAGGGTAGGTGCCCATGCCACCACCTTACCCCTCAACCCTGAGCTCACCCCTATAACAGGCACTGAAATCGGTAACCCGCCCACCAAATTTAAGTAAGTAATCAATTGTCAGTGGGGGAACATTTAGGAGACAGCGATCATTGTATTATATGTTTTAGGGTGATGATAAAAAAAGGACAATTGGCAATCCAGAGTAAGATTAATTAATTGGACAAGAGCTGACTTCAATGGGGCAAGAACAGAGCTGGGCCAGATAAACTGGAACGAAAGATTGGCCAGAAAAACTGTAGCTGAACAATGGGCTGCCTTCAAAAAAGAATTGGTTCGGGCACAGTTAAGGTATATTCTATCGAAAGGGAAAGGTAGGGCAAACAAATCCAGAGCTCCCTGGATGAAAAAGGAGATTGAAGTTAAGATAAGAAAAAAAAGTGCGCTTATGTTAGGTGTCAGGTAGAAAATACAATTGAGAAGTGAAAGGAATACAGAAGGTTCAGAGGGGAGGTGAAAAAGCGTATTAGAGAAGTGAAGACAGATTATGGGAATAGACTGGCAGCCAACGTAAAGGGAAATCCCAAAGTCTTCTATAGGCATATAAATAGTAAAAGTGTGGTAAAAGGAGGAGTAGGGCCGATTAGATACCTAAAAGCGAATTTACACGTGGACCAAGGGGCCATGGCTGAGGTATTAAATGAATTCTTTGCATCCGTCTTTACCAAGGAGGTAGATGCAAGCCAGGCCATGGTGACAGATGAGGAAACTCTGTCACTAGAAGGGTTCAAAATTGATAAGGAGGAAGTGTTGAACAGACTGTCGGTGCTTAAAGTTGACAAGGCACCGGACCAGATGAGAATCATCCAAGGATATTGAATGAAGTGAGAATAGAAATTGCAGGGGCACTGGCCATAATCTTTCAGTCTTCCCGAGACTCAGGGGAGGTGCCAGAGGACTGGAGAATTGCAAACATTACGCCCTTGTTCAAAAAAGGTTGTCAGGATAAACCCAGCAATTACAGACCAGTCAGTTTAACTTCAACAGTGGTGGGCAAGTTTCTAGAAACAATTATTCAGGATACAATTAGTAGAAACATGGAAAAATATGGGTTGATAAGGAAGAGCCAGCATGGATTTCTAAAGGGGAAATCGTGTTTAACTAACTTGCTGGAGTTTTTTGAAGAAGTAACAGAAAAGGTAGATGAGGGTAATGCTGTTTATGATACATGGATTTTGAAAAGACATTTGATACAGTGCCACACAACCAACTTGTGAGAAAAGTTATTGCTCATGGAATAAAAGGGACAGTAGCAACGTGGATACAAAATTGGCTGAAAAATAGGAAGCAGAAAGTAATGGTCAGTGGATGTTTCTCGGGCTGGAGGAAGGTTTGTAGTGGAGTTCCCCAGGGGTTGGTATTAGGACCTTTGCTGTTCCTGATATATATTAATGATCTAGATCTTGGTGTGCAGGGAATAATTTCAAAGTTTGTGGATGATGCGAAGCTTGGGAGTGTTGTAAACTGCAAGGAGGGCAGTGTGGAACTTCAAGAG
Source organism: Cetorhinus maximus (assembly GCF_964194155.1). Taxonomy (NCBI): domain Eukaryota; kingdom Metazoa; phylum Chordata; class Chondrichthyes; order Lamniformes; family Cetorhinidae; genus Cetorhinus; species Cetorhinus maximus. The sequence continues at coordinate 207,514,678 of NC_135881.1, forward strand.
GACATAGACAATTCATTGGAGTGGGCAGATAGGTGGCAGGTGAAGTTCAATGTGGAAAAGTATGAGGTGATGCATTTTGCTAGGAAGAACATGGACAGATAATATAAAACAGGGGTGAAATTTTGAAAGACCTGGGTGTATATGTGCATAGGTCATTGAAGGTGGCAGGACAGGTGGAGAGAGCAGTTAATAAAGCATATAGTATCCTGGGCTTTATTAATAGGGACATAGAGTACAAGAGCAGAGAGGTTATGCTGAATTTATATAAGGCCCTTGTTTGACCTCAGCTGGAGTATTGTGTACAGTTCTGGGCACCACATTATAGGAAGGATGTGAACACATTGGAGAGAGTGCAGAAGAGGTTTACAAGAATGGTTCCAGGGATGAGAAACTTCAGCTATGAGGATAGATTGGAGAGGTTGGGACTGTTTTCTTTGGAGAGGAGAAGGCTGAAAGGAGACTTGATAGAAGTTTTCAAAATCGTGATGGGGCTGGATAGAGTAGATAGGGAAAAGCAGACCCCACTCGTAAAAGGATCACGAATGAGAGGGCACAGATTTAAAGTGATTTGCAAAAGAAGCAAATGTGATGTGAGAAAAAACTTTTTCACACAACGAGTGGTTCGGGTGTGGAGTGCACTGCCTAAGTGTGGTGGAGGCAGGTTCAATCGAGGCATTCAAGAGGGCATTAGATGATTATTTGAATAGAAACAATGTTCTCGGGTACAGGGAAAAGGCAGGGCAATGGCACGAGGTCAAATGCTCATTTGGAGAGCAGGTACAGATACGATGGACCGAATGGCCTCCATCTGTGCCATTAAGATTCTATGATTTTGTGAATCAAGGGTCAATTGGGCTTGCTAACATGCCAGTTGACCCGGATAATGGGCTGCCCATTGCCATAACGTGGCTGGCGTTGGCAGTCGGGCGGTAGTGGGCAGGCTGTTTTTTTAAAAAAAAATTAAAGGGTGGGAAATACGGGGGATACTATCTTCAGGGGGTGCCCTTTGCTTATTGGGGGGCAGCCCCCCTAAGATAGCACCCCTACTTTCATCCGACTCGCCTGCTCAGTATGACCCACCATCCCCATCCCCCTGCCCTCCTTCCTGCCCAATACCCCAGACTTACCTTGCTCCTGGATCCATTGGGCCACCACCTTGGGACTGGTTGCAGCCCCAGTAGCGCTCACTAAACACACCTCGTGCTGCCAGGACTGCTGAAGCTGCTGGGGAATCCTATTGGTCGACAACTCCCGAGAGCGGGACTTCCTCCCCAGTGAGGGGTGGAAGTCCCACATGTTGGGCTATTTAGCCCACCTGCAGTGCATTGTGGCTGCGGATCCGGCTGGCATGGAATGAGTTGGCTCCATGCCGACTTTGCTTCCAGGGGGGAGCAATCCGCATCCCTTCCCCCGCATAACATGCAGCCCATTACTTTTGGTACGTTGTGGATCCGTCACCAGTTTGCCAAATCTATGTCTGTCCAAAGCCTGATGGGTTTACAACATCAGGTGAAATTATATACGAGCTAGAACAGCAGTTGTAGGTTGGTGTAAAGCTCCTGTCCTAAAATCAGATTTGCAATTTTAAACACATCCTATTACTTCCATCCACGTGGAGGCTTTTAATGAAAAGACTGATATCATCTTGAAAATCCCACAAGTAGTTTATCTCATTTTACAATGCTTATTGAGGATGACAAACCTTAACTTCAGGTTCGAGTTCCTTTTTGGACAGCAGAAATCTCATCTTCCTAGCGTAAATTGGAATTTATTTTAATTGTGCTGCGTAAGGCCATAGAGAAGTGTTAACTGTGCAAAGAAGAAGCATGTGAATCTTTTTCAACATTTAGTCATTTGGTGGTACAGAACATGTGGTGATTCAGTATTGCTGAGAAAAGAGACATGTTGAAGATTTTCGTCTTGCACTCATCAGGACACTTCGCAAGGATGCCAATACAAGGGGAAAACAATTTATACTGTATGGGGAGAGAGTGCTGATTGGTTGGCCAGTGGACTATGATTGGTAGAGGTGTTGCCATGATGAATGCATCAGTGATGGTGACTGACAGTTAACTGCCAAGCATTGATTGAAATTTAAACCAGGCAGCTTGGCCCTGATTGGTCAAAGCATTGCCCTGAAGAATGAGTAGGCGAATGGCTGTCTCTTATTTTGTTTAGCTGAAACAGGTGCAATGTGTGTACATGTTCTGTCTGCAAAGAACAGGGCCCTGTGTATTTATATATGTAGCTCCTAGTGCACACAAGTGCGCCACACTGTGAGCCCAACTGACAGTCTTAAATTGGTTGTCAGCGTAATTCTTATCATGCTAAGGATTATTTAGCAAATGTTATCCAATCACAGAATCACCTCTAACACTGGACACTGTGTTATGAGTTTTGCAAGCATGAGCTGGTTGGGTGTGGACTGTACCTTGCCTGTTGCAAACAGTGGCTGGGACATGCTGTTTGATATGATCTGCTAGTCTTTGGGACATATGGCCTACATACCTAGCATCACACTGGCACTGAAATTCATATACCACCTTACTCACTTGTGTGATAGGCAAAACGTCTTATCGCTTGACAGCAGCACCATGTTAGTAGTGAATAGCACTCATGTTGTTACTGCACAGTAACAGCATGAAACACCCAGCTTCATCTGTTGCTCAAAGTTCTTTTTAAAACTGCTTGGCAGTTAACTGTCAATCAACATCACTGGTGCATTCTCCATGGAAATACCTCTGCCAATCAGAATCCACTTGCCAATCAATCAGAAATCCCTTCTCATACAGTTTACATTGTTGTTTTCCCCTTATATTTATATTCTTGTGAAGTGTCCTGATGAGTGAAAGATGAAAAGCTTTGACATGTCTCTTTTTTCAGCAATTTTGCAACACTGTTCTGGAAATTAAATAAGCATTAGTTATATATATCCCTATTATAAAAGCACATACCTGTCTCCCATCAGAGTAAAAGGAACAAGGCGAAGCTGTACCCATCATAAGATGGCATAATCACATTTCTTCATCAGCAACAGCTTGTATAGATAAAGTTCCTTTAAAGTAGTAACACTTCTCAAGGTGGTTCAGAAGAGCATTAACAAATATTGATACACAAACAGAGATATTCAGGCAAGTGACCAAAAACTTAATCAAAAGAGGTAGAATTTAAGGAGGGGGGTGGGGAGTGGAGAGGTTTAGGGAGGAAATCACAGAGCTTTTGGACCCCAGGTAGCTGAATGCATGTCTGCCAGAGGTAGAGTAATTGAAATCATGGATGTGTAACAGGCCAGAATTGGAGTATGGGGTTCTCAGAAAGCTGTAGGGCTGGCAGAGGTTACGTAGATTGGGAGGAGAAAGGCCTTGGAGGGATTTGAAAACCAGGAGGAGAATTTTAAAATCGAGTCACTGCCGGACCAGGAGCCAATATAAGTGGGCAAATGCAACGGTGATGTATGAAGGTGATCTCGTACAAACATATCAGATCTGTGTTTTAGTAAGTTGTTCCCAATTGTTTTTGTTCTATTCTGTGAAGGTGCACCAAGATTTTATTCTTTTTTTCTCTTTATGTTATGAGCACTATCATAAAATAAATTCTTATTTACATGGGAATGTGGAAAATAGACATGCTCCTTACTTTACTGAAACTCCAGGTCAGTCAAGCTGAAAACATTTAACCTAACAGAATAAATGAGAAAGATAGAGGGTTAGGTTAGCCCAGAGAGGGAGAATGGAGAATAATAGCACATATACATCTTACTTCAAGTTAAAAAGGAAACTAATAGCTTACTCATGATGAACTCAGTCTTCTCCTTGATGTATTCCATTTCTTACAATCCAAAAAAGAATGGTTTTGTTCAGAATATGATTGTTCAATTAATTTGTTATTTAGAATAAATAAGGATTATTACACATGTCGACAGTTTATTCGTATTACTCGTTATGCAATGTGAGTTGTTCATTGTAGTCAATGCAAATAAATGTCCTATTCATGTCATGATTGTAATGCTATTTGTCTCCATTAAATAATAAATAAATAAAATAATGAAGAAGAAATAGTTTTGCTCCAAGTTTACAAATTAGAAGATACAAACATTACTGCCAAAAGCTTGGTGCTCTTTTAAATGCTTCTACTGGAGAGCAGTAAATGGAGGTACAGTTCCATCAGAAGTAAGGGTTTCAACTGTTAAAGTTCCCAACAGGTGATGAAAAACTTCATTTGATTTAGTCTCTAACAGTTAAACATAACTTTTACCAAGTAACAACAAAAATGTGTATTGTAACATTCAGCTGGTAAAGATTTCTGCAGGATCCCACTTTATACTTGATCCTGGCGTACTTTAGTGCTGTTGTTCTTTAGTGCTGTTGGTGTGTCTGGGAATTTGCAAGGAGAAAAACGCACATTTATCTCTTACGAATACATTTTAACAGTATTTATATGACTCTGAATCCCTCTTTCAGACATCTTTCATCTGAGGGTCCCTGAATCAACGACGGTTGCTTCTCTAATTGGTAGAATAAAGGCCAATGATGCTGATGTTGGGAAGAATGCCGACATAGACTACAGCATCGTTCCTGGAGATGGGCTGAATGTGTTTGGCATTACCTCTGATAAGACCACACAAGAAGGAATTATAAGTCTGAAAAAGGTCAGGATTGCAATAATGTTTCAAACAATGTAAAACAAAGGTTAAACAAATTGGTAACACTCAGTTGCAGTTTACACTACAATAATTGTCTTCTTTAGATCATGATGCTGAAAATTCCATTCAGGAACTGTGAAAAACATCTTCCCTGCTAAATATCAGTACTGTCTTCTTCTGCCCTATCATCGTTATTTTCTCCTCATTCTTTTTCTCACAATCACTATTTTTTTCCCTCTCTCACTTCACACCCTTCCACAAATCTGTCCACCTTCACATTGCTATTCCATACCATGCTTGTCCTTCTGACTGTCACGGCTGTCTTTCCCTCTTTCAAGATGATTTTCTCTTCTCTATCTGAATTTACCTACCTCCCAATCTCAGTTCCTCAAATGCTCAGACCTAACTGAAGTTCGACATGAAGCACAATATATGTTTTTTTTAACTGCCATCAATTCTCAGTTCTTCTTCTGCTATTACAATTGTGTTTAAAACTTATAAACAAAAATACATTTGCATATAATGTGTGATAAATTAACTCAATATGTGCCATAATGATAAACAATTAAGTAGTCGTTTGGTAGTACAGAATTGAGAATGCTGAAAAAAGAAACATTTTTGACAAAGCTTTTTGTCTTGTGCTCATTGGGACAATTCAAGGAAACACCAATGTCAGGGGAAGCAACATATTTATTCTGTATGAGAAGAGAATGCTGATTGGTTGGCAAGTGGATTCTGATTGGTTGAGGCATTGCCATGGAGAATGCACCAGTGATGGTGACTGACAGCTCCATCATTGAGTATATTCAATTTGGGATAGATTTTTGGTCTCTGAAGAGAGATGGGGGTGGTGTGGGAAAGTGGTAAAAGATCAGTTATGATTCTGTTGAATGCTGGAGCAGGCTCGAAGGGCCATATGGTCTTCTGCTCTTATTTCCTCTGTTCTTATTTTATTTTTGAGTATTTGATGGAACTTTAAAAAATAAAGCTTAAAATGGCTATTAAATTACCTGAAATACTGCAAACCTTGGCAATGCCTTTTTACGGTTTTATGTCCAATATTGATTGCCTTAAGTCAACTTTGGTTCTTATATCATACCTAATACTTGCCCAGTGTGGTTTAAGTGATATTGTATGTCTTCTTTCCCAAAGCCGTTGGACTATGAAAATAAAAAGTCATACGTCTTCAAAGTAGATGCCATAGATCCCCATCCAGATGAACGTTTTCAATCAATGGGTCCTTTCAAAGACACAGCCACTGTGAAGATCACCATTCTGGATGTAGATGAGCCTCCTATATTCAGCAAACCCTTTTATGTAATGGATGTTTATGAAGATACCAATGTGGGCAGTATTATAGGTGCAGTGACAGCACAGGATTCTGATGTTAGCAACAGTCCTATCAGGTAGGCCAAAAACATTTCATCAAATTCTTAAAGAAAGAAAGATTTGCAGTGAAGCACTTTTGAAGTGTAGTCACTGTTGTGGTGTAGGAGCATTTTGGAAAAACCTTGGTTCTAGTTCTCACCGTGCACATTGCTAACTCTGCCTACACAATACTTTAGAAATCATGTTGAAATACCAGCTGAGTCATGAATGATACACTGGAGCTGCAGTGACAGGGTAATTAATTATTAATTGACTATAGTGGGAAGGCTTCAGGGCTGATTATCCAGCCTGTAAAGGTTTAGTGTGCGACCATATGGAAGACGGGCATTTGACAAGCTTCTTAAGCAACTGAGTAAGAGCTTTACTGAGGTTTTCAAACCCTCCAGGTTTTCTTTCGGATCAGCTGCATGACCATAAAACACACATTTGGTAGTTTGGTCACAGGCTGTTCTCAACAATCTTATTCTCAAAGTTCTCAGACAACCTGTCACTCAATGAACATAGTTAACTTGACTTGAGGAGGGCTTCCAAAGTTCTCGCAGTTCCTATTAAAATAGTGGGCATTCCCATCAGTTTCGGCAAAAGGAGAAACAGTTTAAGGCATGTTTAAAACAGTTTAAGACACTAGTTAGACCTCAGCTGGAGTATTGTGTACAATTCTGAGCGCTACACTTTAAGGAGGATGTGAACACATTGGAGAGAGTACAGAAGAGGTTTACAAGAATGGTTCCTGGGATGAGAAACTTCAGTTATGAAGATAGATTGGAGTGGTTCGGGTCTGGAATGCACTGCCTGGAAGTGTGGCAGAGGCAGGTTCAATCGAGGTATTCAAGAGGACATTAGATGATTATTTGAATAGGGATAAAGTGCAAGGGTAGGGGAAAAGACAGGAGAATGGCACTAAATCATAGGCCTGAATCTTCGGCTCGGCGAGCGGGGGCGGGCCTGCTCGCCGAGGCGCAAAATGACGCGCAGTGATGTTGGGCGGGAGACCCAATGTCACCACACGTCATTTAGATTTTCAGTGCGGTGGGCAGGCAGCCAAGTCGGCTATGCACCCGCCAAACTGTCACAGGCCTATTAAGGCCATTTAAATATCAATTAAATTTAAAAGCTGAGCTTCCCGTCCAACCTTAAGACTGGCGGCAGGCGAAGAGCCCAGACAGCCTTCGCATTTTTCATGGAACCTCACCCACAGGCGGGTTGGGGTTTCATGAAGGGTTTATAAATTGAATAAAAATTTTCATAAAAATTCATTGACATGTCCCAGCTCATGTGACAGTGTCACATGAGGGGACATGCTTTAAATTTTTTTTCTTTTTATTAAAATTTTGGGAACTTAAACTAATCTCCCTAAGGCATCTCTGTGCATTTGGGAGATTTCTGCACTCTTTCGCGCAGGCGCCGACTCAGGGAACCGCCCCACTCCCCGGCCTGCACATAGAGCGCTCAGCGCTTCCAGATGCACGTCACGCTGGGTGGGCCTTAATTTGCACGCCCACTTAAAATGGCAGTGCGGACTCGATCGGGGGCACCAATCAGGTCCGTGCCTGCCCCCGCACAACCCCCCAGCCAATGGGGGTAAAATTCTCCCCATAATGTTTATTCAGGGAGCTGATGCAGACATGATGGGCTGAATGGCCTCCTTCTGCACCAAAATAATTCTGTGATTCTGGGAAGTTTTGGAAAATCACATAGAAGAATATAACTCAGCCTGGATTGGTTGTGAGCTTGAGCTCAGTTGGACGTATGGACGTTATTTCCCTTTGTCACTTGTTCTCAAAGGGATAGGGGATAAGTGGTTCAAAGTGAACAATTAATTAATTCAAAAGCAAAATACTGCGGATACTGGAAATCTTAAAAAGATACAAATGCTTGACTAAGTGCTTCGGCAGCAGCTGTGGAGAGAGATATTCAGCTTGATGACCTTTCATCAACTTGAATTAACTAATTTATTTGAATTGGCACAGCTTTAGTTTTTTTTTGATTCAGCATCTATACTTTCTATAAATGGGGGAGGCAGTGGTGTAGTGGTATTACCACTGGACTAGTATTCCAGCAACCCAGGGTAATGCTTTGGGGACCCAGGTTCGAAATTTGAATTCAATAAAAATCTGGACTTAAAAGCCTGATGATAACCACAAAACCATTGCCGATTCTTGTAAAAACCCATCTGGTTCACTAATGTCATTTAGGGAAGGAAACCTGCCGTCCTTACCTGGTCTGGCCCACATGTGACTCCAGACCCACAGCAATGTGGTTAACACTTAACTGCCCTCTGAACAAGGGCAATTAGGGATGGGCAATAAATACTGGCCTAGCCAGAAATGCCCACATCCCATGAATGAATACAAAAGAAAATCACCTATAGATCCAATGACTGGCACCTGTTATGGTTTATGAAAGAGTGAAATGGTGTCTAAACATGGACAGAACTAGGATTGTATATTATATGCAGTGTTACAACAATCGTGGTTCACATCAAATGCAGACTATTACATGGATTCTTTTGAACAAATCTGACTTTCAGCTAACAAGATCCCAACAACCTCCTCTGGCAGTTTAGGTGGGAAGAAATGATCCCATGGTAATACTGGAAGAAGGACAGGGATTTCTCCCACAGTTTTGGCCAACATTCCTCCTGGAGATAACACCACCAATAACAATGGAAATGATTGGTCATTGTATTTGCTGTTTCTGAGACATTGCTAAACACAAACTTGCTGTCACTTTTATTTACATAGCAACAGTGCCTACACTTCAGAAGTAGCCCATTGGGTGTGAAGTATTTTAAAGTGTCTTTGGCAATGACAAGAGCTCCAAGATCTTTTTTTTCCTTTTCTATAGAATCAAAATGCAACAGCAGCTCTTAGATCCATCAGGAGTAATGGAAATTAGAGAATGGATTTTCCCCGACATGCACATGTCAAGCAAATTATTTTTAAGGGCTGAATTTTGCCCTTGTTGGGCGGGTGAGCCCAACCAACTCGGCGGTGGGCGGGCAGCCGGTCACCACCGCCGAAACGGGCCCCGCCGCCATTTTAAGTGGGCGGGCCAATTAAGGCCCGCCCAGCGTGACATCCGGTGGGAAGTGCTATGCGCTCCCTGTGCAGGCGGGGGATTCCCCAAAAGCGAGAGTGCGCTGTTTCACGCATGCGCACGGAAGAGCCCACATCTCCCTAAGGCTAAGTGCTGCCTCAGGGAGATCGCTGAAAGGTTTTCAAAGTTTAAAAATAGAAAAATAAAAATATCATTAACATGTCCCCCTCATGTGGCAATGTCACACGAAATGGGACATGTTAATAAAAAGCACAAAAACTTTATTAAATTTTTAAAAGACTGACATGAAACCTCATCCCGCCGGTGGATGAGGTTTCATGTTTTTTCAGAAGCCCACTGGGCAGGTCCTTTAATTGTTTCAATGATCCTGTCAATGACCTCAATTGGCCATTGACAGGTCGGCGGGCGCACAGCTGATTTTGCAGTGCCCCCGCCTTCCTAAAAATTTAAATGGGGCGGGATGAGGTCGGGAGTTCCTCCCAACGTCATCCCGTGTCATTTTCGTGTCGGGGAGCAGGCTCCGCCCCCTTCTCGCCGACGGAAAAATTAAGTCCCAAAAGTCCAAACAATTTCAGGGACCATTTGATTGGCTGAGTACATTTCTTCATAAGATGTGTACACTGTTTCCAATACTCAAAGATAAATAATGGCCATTTGAGTGAGATAGCAAAGGGCTCCTGGTGTCAGTTGGACAATACAACGGCAATAAATCACTGCATTCAGAGGCAAAGGGGGAAAGAGGAGAAAACTATTTAAAAACTCCAGCCGAGATTCTCCGGCCCTGTTGTGGGTAATGCGGTGTGCCAGGTCAAAGCCCATTGACTTTCAGCAGGGAAGGGCCAGAAAATCCCGGCCTTAAATCCACAACAAAAGTTTGAGATGAAATCCAGTAATGAGCTGTTGATCACCACTGGATAAAGATGCAGTGACTGTGTTTCACTTGTTAAATCTTGACATCAGTGAATATTTTGATGAGATCGTGCTGCTGGTGGGGAGTCTTGAAAATAACACAGACTCATAATGCTGCTCCTCGGTGGTCAATTTCAACCAATTCTATTTATCGGTCGAACGTGTCCATCATCGTGGCAGCTTCTGGAAGGGTATAATTTATATTATTTATGGATTTCTTTATCAAATTCTCACAACATCTCAAAGTGCTTCACATCAAATGAATTACTTTTTAAGGTTTAGCTGTTGCGAGGTGGTGTGTTACAGTTCACTCATGGACTCTGAGTTGCTGTGGCAACATGGACTTTCACATGCATGTTGCAGTCTGCAGTTATGGGGCGTGATGGTAGAGGATTCAACATCCTTTCTATCACGTGGCTGACCAGGAACCTCTTCCACTCTTATCGTCTACCATTGGTGTTTGTTGGAAGATTTGCAACCTGTTACTCAAGCTGCTTGGCTGCGTTGTGAATGCATCTTCCTTGGTCATCAAGTATTGGGCTGGACTTGAACCCAGAGCTTCTGGCTCAGAGGCAGGGACACTAGCTACTGCACCACAAGAGTTCCGTTGTTATGTCGGTAAATCTAAATCTAGCAGCCAGACTATGCAGAGCAAGCTCCCACAAATGTAAATGTAATCCACTGCCAGCAAAGACCTGACTCAAAATAGATTAAGCCTTGACACAGGTATACCTATGACTCACACAGTAACATTGAGGAATCACAGTGTTTTAATAAAATTCATAAATGCTATGTTTGTGATTTCAAAGTGCAACCTTATTTTGGATTTAGATCAAGGTTGTAATCCAAGAGCAAATGAATTAAATTGGCCAATTTGGGTAAAGTGCATCATGAAACATCATAGGGAACCGATCATTTAATCATCTATTCTGCTCCCTGAACAGCCTATAGGCAATCTCCTCAACCAATTTAATCTCCTAAAGGAAGTTGTTGCATTCATTCTTCCTGATTTTCAAGAGTAACTAAACAAAACCCTAGAACGTTTGTGTAAATATCCACAACAGGGCTCTTTCCGTCTGGTCTAATACTCTCCACTATCAACAATCTCTTCCTCAGTGCTACATTCCAATCTGTTCAAATATTGCTGAATTAATCTATTATGACCATTTTGGGATTATAGTGATAGACTAATTACAATAATCTAGTATTTTGTATTGCATTTTAATAGGACCCTAATCATGGTTTAACTTGTGAGATTCTTCCCTATTGATTTTGAGTTCCCTTTAGGAAAACATATTTTACACTGTATTTGCATTCTACCCAACACTTCTGAAAGCAGTGTGTGTGTGGGCAGTTGCAGTCACATTCGTTAGTAATATCTTTATTGGTCACCACAGGGATAACACTGAACAATCAAACTGATCTGTTGAAGTTACATCATGAAGGGGACTTTGAAGGCTGCAATCATTTGGAAAATAATTCAGAAGATCTAATTTTTGCCATAATAAGCTAACAAGCATGTCCACTACAGGGAATCTGTGGCATGTGTAATCAGGGAAAGTAACTGTGTGGCTCTTGAAACAATCAGACTGAGGAATCCTTATTGAGAAAGGCAGGGGCAATTTTATCCTAACTCCCTGAAATCCCACCGAATGGGATAATTATAACGCACCCAGGAAACTGATGGGATTGGATGCAATGTTGGTTTCACACCTGCTTGATTTCACTCTTCATTCAAGTCAATGAGTAGTATTTGAGTGGGTGTAAGGCCAATCTTCTATCTCATCCCACCCAGAGAGATAAGGAGAGTAAATCTATTCACACAGGGAGTATGAACCAATAATTTAAAATTAGATTTAAATCATGTACAGAGAGCAAAATAAAGATTTGGAAAGAAAGATGAGGTTAAGAGAAATAGGATCATAAGACGTAGGAGCAGAAGTAGGCCATTTGGCCTATCGAGTCTGCTCTGCCATTAAATGAGACCATGCCTGATCTGATAATCCTCAATTCCACTTTCCTGCCTTTTGCCCATAACCCTTGATTCCCTTACTGATTAAAATTCTATCAATCTCAACCTCAAATATACTTAACAACCCAACCTCTCCAGCCCTCTGTGGCAAAGCATTCCACAGATTCACCACCCTCTGAGAGAAGAAATTCCTCCTCATCTCTGTCTTAAATGGACGACCTCCTTAAATCTACAATACTAATTTCCTTCTGAAGATGCGAGACTCCAAACTTGTAAAATTACCTCTTCCAGGCTAGAGGAAATGATTGGCAGGAATTGTAGCTTATCACACTGTTAAAAATTCACTTCTATTTGAATACACCAGACTTAATTTTCTCTATTATGTTTAGTAGATAAGTAATGAGTAAGTATATTAACTTCACATACATACATGGATTTCAATGCTGAATGTATCAGCCAGATACTGTTATAGAGCAGCCTGAGTTGAAGCAGGGTAACTTGGACTATACAAACCAGATTCTGCATTTAACTCTGCATACCCGTACTGCAGAACTTACTGCTTGATTTATTCCATGGTACTGCTGAGTGCGAATAAACTTACCAACAGCCCCAAAGCAAAATTATCCATGCCATGATTTATAGCATGCATTTTTAGAAGTCATACCTCTGCCCAGTAGAACTTCATATGAATGAATTATTGGTTTTACCCCAGTGTTACAATATTACAATATTTCAAATACTTCAACTATTTATAAAAATCTGAATTAATGTATGATAGCCAGTGTTATAATACTTCAAATACTTCAATTAATTATGAAAAAATATATTCATGTATGATTATGTATAAAATTAGATAAGTATTGTTTCATAGATATTCATTCATGGGATGTGACAAAGCTGGCATTTATTGCACATCCTTAATTACCCTTCAGAGGTGATGGTGAGCTGACGCCTTGAACTTTTAAAAACATTTGTTCAAGGGATGTGGGCTTCGCTGGCTGGGCCAGCATTTATTGCCCATCCCCAGTTGCCCTTGAGAAGGTGGTGGTGAGCTGCCTTCTTGAACGTTGCACAGAAGCTGCCTTCTTGAACCGTGAACCCACAGTGCTGTTAGGGAGGGAGGTCCAGGATTTTGACCCAGCGACAGTGAAGGAACGGCGATATATTTCCAAGTCAGGATGGCGAGTGGCTTGGAGGGGAACTTCCAGGTGGTGGTGTTCCCATCTATCTGCTGCCCTTGTCCTTCTAGATGATAGTGGCCGTGGGCTTGGAGCATTTATTGCCCATCCCTAGTTGCCCTTGAGAAGGTGGTGGTGAGCTGACTTCTTGAACCGCTGCAGTCCATGTGGTTTAGGTACACCCACAGTGCTGTTAGGCAGGGAATTCCAGGATTTTGACCCAGCGACAGTGAAGGAACAGCTGATATATTTCCATGTTGGGTTGGTATGTGACCTGGAACAGAATTCCAAAGTGATGGCATTCCATTGCATCTGCTGCCATTGTGGCATCTTGTAGATGGTACACACTATTGCCACTGTTCACCAGGGGGGAGTGAATGCTTAAGATCTATTCATGGAAAAATGACAAGTAGTTGGAAAATAATTTTTAAACTGTCTTTTATTGTCATGAAATTTTGAAATGGCTAGAAGTTCAATGAAGTGATGTGTTGACTTGTTTGTTAATAGTTCTACACCCTGCAAGTGATATAAAGTAATTTTATAATTCCACATTGCCTTGTCTTCTCCTGCTACAAATCAGAAATCCACTTTCCACAATTTTCTGACCATTTACGTTAATATTTGGAAAGCCATGGGCAGCATGCATCTATTGCTCACACTATTGGTGGTAAGACTGAGCACCAACAGTGTGATCATAAAATTACTCCATAATCTCATTTTCATCCTTCTTTAAAATCAAGGCCTACAGAGGGGCCCCCTTGAAATTGGAGATGTGATTGATGGCTTCAAAACCATCACCAAGTTTGCAAGCTTTGAATGGCAGGATTCAAGTGAGACTTACTAATTCCCACTTTGAGTGCAATGAATATTTAATATTCAAGGATTTCAGACCTGAATCTCACATTATTGTGAATGGTTTAATATAGCCAGCACACTGTAGCATCAAGAATTAACAACACACTAGCCACCTGGCTTGGAGTTGAGTTACGCAATCGGATTATTGTTTCACTTTTCCGCTGCAATTCATGTTGTCCTGGAAGTGGATTACATTTTGAGGCAAATTGATGGGTTGAGATTGTAGCTAACATCATTTAAGCAATTATTTGCTAACCTACAAATGTAATAATTATGTGAATCCTTTAATTTATTTGACCAGAGCTAATCTAGTCAACAGCTTTGCCAATTAGCATTTATTTGTGTCGACTGAAAGTGTGTGTATTGTTTTTTGATTCAGTCGTTAGTGGTTTTGAATTTGCCCTGAAACTCCTTAAAAATTTAAACGTCTATAGCATTTTCCTAAATTAAATTCAAAATTGCATTTTGAAATATTGACCCAGATCTCCCATTCTCCAGATGGTTGTACCCTAGAGGCATCCCAAAAGATAATCTGGGGGATGCACCTGGAAGTCCTCATGTGCTGAACGCATGGGAATTTCCTAGGAAGTTTCAGCTTCCATTACACAATGCCCCTGTGCCCGGAACCCTCCAAAACTCGATTTAAAGTCGGAGACTTCGCTGGTTCCAACTCATTAGCAGAATAGTTACCCAGGAAACGATAGGAGGATTAAAACCAGTTCTAACTCCTGGGTAACTATACTACTGAACCCCCCCTCCCTGACAACCATCCCCCCTACCCCACGGAACACCCTGACTACTCCCCCATCCCCCGATCACCCACCCTGCTCCCCCTGACCACCTGACCATCCCCCCCACCACCCCCCAACAACCCCCTGATCACTCAACTCTACTCCTCACTCCGACTACCCCCACCCTCTGACATACCCTCTACCCACTGACTACCCTCCCCACACACACCCCCACCTCCCTGCCTCCACTACTACCACCACCCAGCCATCTCTCCCGACCACCTGACACCCCTCCTCGCCATGACACACCCTACCCCCTCACCCACTTACCCTACACACTTACCTTCTTTCCGTAGTTTGTCAACGTGGCTAGGACCTTTAAACTTAGCGGAATACAGCAGCTAGTGCCGGTAAAAGGGTTGTGGCTTTGATTTCTCCAACGCTCCTATACTACACTAAAGGGCTCTAGGAGCAGCTATGCTCCACATTTCTCAGCAGGCCTGCGTCAGAAGTCCGGTGAGAAATGTGCAGCTCCATTCTAAGGCAAGGAAACAGGAATGGAGAAGGAATCTTGTGGGCTATTCCCTTCCCCTGGATCTGCTACTGAGACCCTTGAGGTTTGGAGGGCTACTCTGGATGTAAATGACTCAGTGTTACACTTTACTTGTGTTACAAGCAACGCTTTTATTAATCTAAATCCCTCAGCATATAAATTGATCTCAATGTAAAAAATACTGATACAAATACCTGCTGATGTATACTCACAACCGAGTTGCTTGGTTTCTTGACAGGACAGATTGGGTGGTCAAACAGTCCTGTGCTGTAACTCACGTTGATAGCTGACCAGGCTATTCTTTCTCCCGACTGCAGCCACAAGTCTCTTGCACATCCGGTTCTTATAACCTTCTGTCAGATCTGCGGACTACATTTATAGTGATGTCGCTTTCTCATTGGAACAATGCTTTCAGCCTCAAGTTACACCCCAATGAGATGATGGGTCCTTGGGGTCATCACAACTGCCTGTATCCTGATTGCAGCATTCAAACCGCTGGACTGGTCCATTGTTCCAGGGTTCTGTGTGTGTGTAGATGCAGCTTAACTAGTTTCTGTCTACCTGCCTGGGCATGTTCTTTCTTTTTGTGGGGATGTTCTCTCTCCTCTGGTTGTTGTCTGTCCACAACCTAACCCCCTTCCTGTCAACTCTCGGTCCACCAAGCAACCATTTTGTGTTATACTGAAAATACATTGTTCAATCTCGAATACCAATTTTTAAAATTCATTCATGGGATCTGGGCTTCGCTGGCTGTGCCAGTGTTTATTGCCCATCCCTAGTTGCCCCTGAGAAGGTGGTGGTGAGCTGCCTTCTTGAACCGCAGCAGTCCATGTGGTGTAGGTACACCCACAGTGCTGTTAGGGAGGGAGTTCCAGGATTTTGACCCAGCGACAGTGAAGGAACGATGTATATTTCCCAGTCAGGATGGTGAGTGAATTGGAGGGGAAATTCCGGATGGTGATGTTGGTATGTCTTTTACATGGAAAACCAGTACGTAAATTGTTCCAAAAATCTGAATCAAAGAAACAAACTACAAAAAAAAATCAAAATATCAAGATCTGTAATAGCAAATATTGGGCAAGATCCACTCGGACAATTTCATTCTGATCTTGTTCTATCTTCTATATTGCAACAGCCAGTGGTTAAGTTACAGACGTCATTCTCTTCATTTACTGACAATTAACCCACCACATTGTATAAGTTGTCAGGTTTATTAACACTTTCATGCCCACATTCTGACAGTGATTGCCACTCCACAGAAGATTCAGACCATTAATTCCAACCTTTGAGCCAGGATTTTCCAGTCGGTGAGCGGGGGAGTGGGGCCCGTTCGCCGACACGTAAAATGCCGTGGGATGGCCTGGGGCGGAACTCCCGACGTCACCGCGCCCCATTTCAATTTTCGGGTAGGCGGGCGTGCAGTCGAATCAGCTGTGCACCCGTCGACCTGTCAATGGCCAATTGAGGTCATTGACAAAGTCATTAATGTAATTAGTGGACCTGCCCATCCAATCTTAAGGTTGATGGGCAGGCCGGGAGCCCTGGCGGGCATTAGAAAAAGCATCAAACCTCATCCACTGGCAGGATGAGGTTTCATGTAGGTTTTTAAAAATTTAATAAAAGTGTAACTAAAAGTGATGGACATGTCCCAACTCATGTGACAGTGTCACATGATGGGGACATGTCAGGGATTTTTTGTTTCTCTGTTTTTAACATTTTTTATTGTGGAGCCGATCTCCCTGAGGCAGCACTTAGCCTCAGGGGGATGAGTGTGTGCGCAGGCGCGAAAGAGAGCACTCCCGGCTGAGGGAATCCCCCCGTCCGCACAGGGAGCGCATTGCGCTTCCTTGCAGACATCACGCTGGGTGGGCCGTAATTGGCCAGCCCACATAAAATGGCGGTGCGCCCCTGATCGGGGGCGCCGATCGGAGGCGCACCTCCACGTGCTGGCTCCTGAACTTCCCCCCCAACGGAGGGATAATTCTGCCCTTAGTTTTGTCACTTCAAGTTTGTTTGGTTATTTTTAATGATGAAACATCTAACAATGCACAAATTATATGAAACTATATTACCTCAACACATTGCCCTTTCCACTCGATAGATTGTCCTTAAAATTTCCTCCTTTAATAATTTCTAAGACATCCGTTTTGATTTCTTATAAAAAATACCCTGATGTGCCTTTCTTGTATATCACTTATCCTGTTCTCAGTCAACTTTCCATATTTTTACCAACTGTTATTTTTTGGCATCTTTCATTCTGTGTTGATCTTTTCAGCTGAGCTGCATCTATAAGTGAATTAACCCAATGCTAGATACCAAGAAAGCTCCTGCATTTTGAAGCCCTTCAAGTATTGTCCTATTCTGCACAAAAAAAAAATCAGTATAATTATCCATCTGTTCATGACTAATTAAAGCAACCGTGGGGAACAGTCATAAGTATTTGTGGGATGTTGATAAGTCTGAATAATCAATATTAATTCAAGGATCCTGACTGCTTCCTTCAACAGTAGTGAAATTAACATAATTTATGAATTATCTTCACTCCCTCCGCATTGCATTTTCAGTAACCAATGTCCTTTAAACCTGATGTTTGCTGGCGGCTGGGAGTTGCATATGTACCATCCAGCACCTGAAGCTTCAGGAATTTGAGTCAGACACTGAGTGTAGGTGCAGGGATCAAATAGCGTCACCTGGATGTCAGTTAATCAGTTTTGCGTGTTTCACATTTCAAAAGAAATAATCGAAGGCTAAAAAGTGATGACAATGCACCATAAGTCAGGGTCAGTGTCAGACAAAGGGATCATAATCTTCTATAGGGAGGAATCCTCTAGGGGACAACTTAGATAAAGAAGGATCAGAGAAAGTGCACGGAGATTATCCTTTCATCTCTTGTAACACTTTAACCAGGATGTGCAGGAGGGAGAGGTTAGCCCAGCAGAGCAGAGACTTTATACACTTGTAGGGGTCAATTATACATTTATCCTACAATGTCACAGGGCCCAGTAATCGCAGGATGTCATCATTCTCATCAGTGAATCATCCGCAATGGCTTCTTTTCCCACAGACGCAGACATGATGGGCCAAGTGGCCTCTTCCTGTGCCGTAAATGTTCTATGATTCTATTCTGAAAACCTACCTCTTTGACCAAGGGCAGAATCGTCCCAGATTTGCACTAATTGCGGTAGTGGGCAGGTAAAACGATGTTATACACACCGGCCACCATGGCGGGCTTTCACGCCATATCATCCCAAACCTGCCGCATTAGTTATGCATTCCCAGGAAACACGCTGTTTCGTTGGCGGGGCGGGCTGACATTTGCTCGCTGTGCCATCACCTCACCACTTCACCAAGCCAGGTGCCATATTTAGAGTCCAGCCGTGTGCAGACACCTCAGTGCTTCCAGCCCACGACTACTGTCCATGATAGGCAAAAAGACTGCAGCCCCCAGGCTTAGTGGCGAGTCACTGGAACACCTTTTGGATGGCATGGAGGCCAGCCACAATGCTCTCTTTCCCCTATCTGGCCGCAGGATGGGCAGCAGCAAGACCAGCCAGGCTTGGGGGGGCAGAGGTAGTGGTGATCAATGCCAATGCGGCACAGAAGAGGTTGGCCATCCAATGCAGAGAGAGGATGAACGATCTTATCCGTGCTGCCAGGGTAAGGCAACCATCTCATCACTCTAAACTCACACACTCACAAGCCCATCACACATTCACTGGCATCTCACTCACTGCCAGCTCAAGGGACATCACCACTCACTCTCACACACACACCCTCACATGTCCATCTGGCCTCATCTCCTCTGGAGACTGCCTCCTCAGCTCGCACCATCTTGAGGCCACTTGCACAAATCAACAGCTGCCTCCCACACACCCTGGGAGACCCCCATCCCCCAGTACATCCCTCGTCCTGCAGCCTCTTCCCTTGCCTGAGGCCACTTCCCCCTCTTTGCCAAGCAAGCCCTAGCCCTGTAGCAATTGAAAGGCCACCCACATATGCCTGATCTGATAGGTAGAGACCTGCCATGTGCCCCCCTGAAACTGATGTGGTGCTGTCTGCGAAGCCTGGCGCTGATGACTGTGAGTGCTGACCGAAGACAGGTAGGCAAACAAACCTTGAAGTCCCGAGCAAGGAATAGCCCGCCAGGTGCATGTCGCTTATGTGCTGTTCTGAAACACGGTGGTATCTTCTCGTTGATGTGGGCGGATGGTCCAGCTGGGGTGGTGGGCGGGTGGGGGCGGGGGCCGGGTGAGGAGGGAAGGGGGGTCAATTCCAGTGGACAGGCCCAATAATGTTATATTACAATGAGGTCACCACTGTCCAATGCCGGGAAACACGGCCTGTCATTGGCAAGTTGAGCGGACAATTGTGAACTGGTTTCATGCCATTGTGAAACCGATCGTGCCACATTGTCCGCTCATAGCACCGAGCACCGTGCCCGACGCCAGCAGGCACAGAAAATCCCGGCCCAAGCCTTTGGCCCTCTGCCCTCACATCTCTTTCTAATGGTGGAGTGTCACATTTTGTTTTAGAATACTCCTTTGAAAAACCCTGGGATGTTTTGGTATGATAAAGGTGCTATATAAATACAAATTGTTGTTGTCACTGATGCAGTCTTCCTCAAATCATCTCTTCATCTCAACCTGTCCATGAAAACCCACCTTTCGGATAAGATTAGGATATTGTTCAGTGACATTCTGGTTGGTATGTATTCTATCCTACGGACACTTTGTCAATTCACTGAGGATTTAGCGTGATCACAAGATAAGTTTGAAAGAGGAAAGCTATTCAGTCTATTCATCTGGTTATAAGTATTAGGTACTTTGGTCACATACAACATGCCACCGCATTACCCTGTCTTTTTGGAAGGTAGACTGAAGACCATTCCACTGAGAGGAGGTACAATTATAAAGCAGCAAGCTGGTTTACTTTACACAGACCAACACGGAGGGATAGAATACAAGTTTCCAGTGAGATATATCCATCTCTTATCATTAAGTGCAATATAAAAAGTACAGGGTTTTGTCAATATTGTAAGCAAAGTGCAGACAATCCAGCTGCCCTTAGGTTAATTGCGCACCCCACCACCTATCTCTGTTACAGACTATAATTAATTGTATCGGGCCCTGCAGTCTCCCTGCTCTGGCTCTGTAGCTAGAAGGAGAATTACATGGAATCACACAGTAATTATGTTGTGGGCATGCTAACAGCATCATGCACACGGCAGAATGGGTATAGGAAAACAAGGGTGTCAGCGCAGTTTTGATTACATTGGCCATCGACCAGCGTATGCAACAACTTTGCTCATGTGCAGATCATACTTTGGTAGTGTTGTTAAGAGTTACAGTTACAGAAATAGGTTCTTCAGCAGAACCGGTCCACATTGGAGTCTGTCCTCCACCTCAGCAGCATCCAATTCCCATGTGTACAGTCCATTCACATAGCCCTTCAATCCCCTACTTTAAATCACTATGTCACATAGACATCGCTTCAATCACTAATTCCAGTAATGCATTCCAAAGTCTGTGTTTATTAAAAAAAAAGGCAAAAAAGAGCCTGTTGTCTGTCCTAAGTCTCTGGCACTTAATTTAATATGTAGATGATCCCTTGTCCAAGGTTCCTTAATCACTGGAAATGTTCGCTTCCGATGTGGTGTTATCAATCAGTTAATTATTTTAAAAACATCTATCAAACCATTCATATTTTACCAAAAAGCTGCCCTATTCTTTCAAGTCATTTTCCATATTTGTTTCACCGCAAAGCAGGCAACAACTTACTGAATCTAAACTGCACATTTACTGTTGCCGCAACATTATTTTTTAATGATATTTCACACACTACACCAGCAGTGATCTTTCTAAGGTTGACTGATTATTATATCATTGCCTGACATTCCCTGACTCTTGCGATAAAAGCCCAGCATTCCATTCATTTTTTTTTATATATGGCCTGATTCAGTTTGGGTGCTGTTTTTGTCTTACAGAATTGAAGGCTCAGTCCCCCTGCTTTTCCAACATCACCCAGACTTCCTCTATTCCAAGAATAATTACATGTATTATTTGAAAAAGAACAAAATGTACCCACCTTGCTGACATTAAGTTCCTTCTTCCACTCTGTTAACCATTCAACCATCTTATCAATACTATTTGCTGCACCCTTTGGTCTTCAAAATTACTTACTATCCCCCAATTTTAGAATGATCTGTAAATTTGCACATCACTTCCTCTAACTCTATATCCAAATTATTGATGTTTGCAAGTGAACAGAAGCAATCTCAGATAGAACCATCTACCTTAACCATCTGAGAAATGGTCCTCAACTTATATGTCTCCTCCCTCCTTGCCACATTTTAATCCAATGCTCAATAATCAACGTTCAATCCCTTATTCAACATCCATTAATCTTAAAAGCAAAATGCTGCTGGTGCTGGAAATCTGAAATTAAAACAGAAAATGCTGGAAAAACCCAACAGGTCTGACAGCGCCTGTGGAGAGAGAAACAGAGAGCAGAATTCCCCACCCCCACCCTCCCACTGTTGGTGGGGAAGTTTAAGAGCGGGCGCGTGGAGGTGTGTGGAGACGTGCCTCCGATTGGCGCCCCCGATCGGGGGTGCGCCGCCATTTTGCATGGGCTGGCCAATTAAGGCCTGCCCAGCGTGACATCTGCACGAAAGCGCTATGTGCTCCCTGTGCGGGGGTGGGGGGATTCCCTCAGCTGGGGGTGCGCTCTTTCGCGCATGCGCACACACTCATCCCCCTGAGGCTAAGTGCTGTCTCAGGGAGATCGGCTCCACAATAAAATATCTTAAAAATAGAAAAAAAAATTTCCCTGACATGTCCCCTCATGTGACACTGTCCCATCATTTTTAAATACAGTTTAATTACATTTTTTAAAAAGCTACAAGAAATCTCATCTCGCCCGTGGATGAGGTTTGATGCTTTTTCTAATTCCCGCCAGGGCTCCCGGCCTGCCCGACAACCTTAAGGTAAGACGGGCAGGTCCATTAATTACTTTAAATACTCTGTCAATGGCCTCAATTGGTGGTTGACAGGTCAGCGGGCGCACAGCTGATTCGGCTGAGCCCCCGCCAAACTGAAAATTGAAATGAGGCACGGTGACGTCGGGAATTCCGCCCAATGTCATCCCGCGTCATTTTACGCAACGTCTCCCCCACCCCCACCCCCCCCGCTCGCCGACCAGGAAATCCTGGCCAGAGTTAACGTTTCGAGTCCGCATGACTCGTCTTCAGAGCCCATGACATTATATAGTTTAATAGTTACATACATCGTCATAGTTACCACTTTGCTGTTGCTGCGATTGTGCTGAAGGACTTGGGTTTCAATTGGAATGTCACTGTTTAGGATTTGTAGTTGAAATTCATGTGGTTAAATGTGTTTTGAATGGCAGTGTGAAACAGGCAATAGCGAATCAGCAGCCTGTCCCCTACTCCACCAGTTTGCTTTATTCCTTAGGTTCTTCACTTCAGTTCTTGAGAGTCTGATCCTCCTTTGTCAATGCTGGATCATGTTGATCACACCTCCTGCCTTTATAGAAATTAAAACTCAGACTCACAGCACATGAACTCTTTTGCATGCTGAATGCCTTTTGAAAGTTGCATGTTTGTTAGCTGAGTTTGTTAACTCTGTATTACTGTAATACTCTCTGTAACACTGGTCGGGATTTTCCATACCTGCCGGTATTGGGAATATTCGGTGGTGTGAGTGGACAATATGGCGAGAAGGCCAAAAATCAGTTTCACGATGTTGTGAAACCAGTTTGCGATCGTCCGCTCAGCCCACCGACAGTGGGAGTGGGCCGTATTTCCCGCCATCAGATGTCAGGAACCTCATTGCGATGCATCAACATATCATTATAAGGCCAGCCAGCCGGAATCATCACCCCCCCACCCCCGCCGGATCGTCCACCCATATCGGCGGGAAAACACACATATATAAGGCGTGCACTTGGCGGGCTGCACTTTGCTCGGGACTTCAAGGTTTCCTACCTTGCTTCGGGCAGCACTCGCAGTCATCAGCGCCAGGCTTCACAGACAGCAACACATAACTTTTATAAGAGCTCACAGGCAGGTCTCTACCTACCAGATCTGCAGCCATATGTGGATGGCTTTTCAATGGCTGCAGGGCTAGGGCTTGTTTGGGGAAGGGGGAGAAGTGGCCTCAAGCAAGGGAAGAGGCAGCAGGGTGAAGGCTGTACTGAGGAAAGAGGGTATCCCAGGGTGTGGGTGGGGGTACATGTTGATCTGTGCAAGTAGCCTCAAGATGGTGAGGGCTGAGGAGGCAGTCTCCAGAGGAGATGAGGCCAGATGGTGATGTGAGGGTGTGTGTGAGAGAATGAGTGGTGATGCCCCTTGAGCTGGCAGTGAGTGAGATGCCAGTGAATGTGCGATGGGTTTGTGAGTGTGTGAGTTTAGAGTGATGAGATGGTTGCCATACCCTGGCTGCACAGAGGAGATCATTCATCCTCTATCTGCATTGGATGGCCAACCTCTTCTGTGCAGCATTGGCACTGATCACCACTGCCATCGCCTACCAAGCTGGAGGTGTAATGTAGCTGCCCATCCTGCAGTCAGAGTGTGGGTCGAGGACATCATAGTAGGCCTCCATGGAGTCCAAAAGGCGCTTGAGGGTCATGTCTTCTCTGCTGCAGTCCTGGGCTGGAAGCACTGAGCACAGCTGTACTATTAATGTGGTGCCTGGCATGATGAAGCGATGAGGTGACGGTATGGCAGGCGAATTGGAGCCCGCCCGTCATCAAAATGGCGTGTTTCCCAGGAATGCATAAGTAATTTGGTAAGTTTGGGACGATACGGCGTGAAAATCTGCAATTGGGTATAATGACATTTTACTCGCCCACTACCGCACTTAGTGCAAATCTGGGACGATTCCGCCCACTGTGTCAATATGAGTGCGCCCACTGAGTCTCAAGGTCATCTTTTTTTAGAGTTCACTTCAGTTATAAAGTATGCAAGTTCTGAAAAATAATCACAACTAGTCATTTCTAATGTTAGAATATTAAATTGTTCAGGAAGAAACAGCCCAATCATTCATGTATGAATCACCAAGTTTCCCCTTTCAAGATTTGCTTTCCACCTTCAGGCTTTCCAGTGCCAGTGATTTTATTTTTTTAAATGTATTTTCATATGCCATAGGCTGATAATGAGAGCTATTCTTGTGCTGTCATTGGGGTTTTTTTTTCAGTTTTTGCTCTTATTCCAGTTTGGAGGTTATGTAAACAGTGATATATTTGCACTTCACAAATTTGTACAGCAGCCATTTCCACCACTGTCAGTCAATGCCTCAGATTGAAGGCTGTTCATTTTTCAATGATAATTTTCTGACAAGTGTTGAAGCCATTAGGTTGATGGATACTCATGAGTCTATTTTTTTTACATCTTTAATTCTGCCGGTTGATTTGCATTAGAACTGATGAATAAAGCTGAAAATAATGCCAAGTGTTCTGTGGTTTTTTAAAAAATCAAACCGCTGAGAAGAATATTACATAAGAACTAGGAACCGGAGTAGACCTTTCAGCTCCTTGAACATGCTCTGCCATTCCATAAGATCGTGGTTGATCACCAAACTTCCTTCCCCCTTCCCCATATCCCCTTGATTTCCTTAGTGTCCAAAAATCTATCAATCTCAGTCTCGTCTGAATAGATTCAACAACTGCCTATCCAAAGCCATCAGCAAATTGAACTATTTTCCCCTGTCATTTCATTTGAATGAAATCATTAGATCCACCGGAGACAAGATCATACTAAAATAGTTCACATAAATTATACTTAACACCATGGTGTATACGAAATGGTTTATACAAAATCTCTTTTTTTTTGACATCCCAGGTACTCAATTGATGAGAGCACTGATGAGGAGAGATACTTCACCATCAATGAGGTTGATGGAACAATTGCAACCAACGATGTTCTGGACAGAGAGGATGTTTCCCAGTACAACATCTCTGTTCTAGCAAGGAAAGTCAGTAAGTACCACATACAGTCAGACACACGTGGGTGAGCAAACTCCCAGCAAATTTAACGGGAAATGAGGGCCCTACAGAAATAATGCATATCATCCACTGAGCATCCAGTCTCAGAATAAAGCAACTTTTCTTAAGATGACTGCCTCCATTGAATTCTATTTGGATGTGTAACCATGGACTTGAGTTTCCACATTGGGCGATCTGGCACAAATTGCGCTCAAAATTACATTAGTTTTTAGAATTGAATTTCTTGTTCAAGTTAGCCTGAAACTCAATGGCACATCGGCAATGTAAAATCTTTCTTGAACTCATGCGATCGGACAGCATTTCAGAACACTTTTTAAAACGGTTTTAATTTTTATTTGGTGTGCTGAAATGTTAAGCACAGTGTATTTGTATGTGGTTCAGCATGATGCCCCGTGGCAACAGCTAAGCTTTATGATTTCAGGTACAGATTGGAAGAACAGTATCACCGATTGCCCATTGATGCTTTTATCGAAATGTTTAAGATCCTGAGGGGTCTTGACGGGGTGGATGTGGAGAGGATGTTTCCTCTTTTGGGAGGTTCGAGATCTAGGGGTCACTTTTTTTAAAAATAAGGGGTCGCTCATTTATGACAGAGATGAGGAGAAATATTTTCTCTCAGAGGGGAGTGAGTCTTTGGAACTCTCTTCCTCGAAAGGCAGTGGAAGCAGAGTCTTTGAATATTTTTAAGGCAGAACTAGATAGATTCTTGATTAACAAGGGAATAAAAGGTTATCGGGGACAGACAAGAATGTGGGGTTGAGGTTACAATCAGATCAGCAATGATTTTATTGAATGGTGGAGCAGCTCAAGGGGGTGAGTGGCCGGCTCCTGTTTCTAATATGTATGTTTGTATGTTTGTATTTGAATGTTAATAAATTATTTTAGCAGTGTTTTACTTGTAAAGTTATTTTAAATTAAATTAATATTGAGAAGCTTAATCATATCATTACCATTTGGGTCCCATGTAGATAACTATTAATATGACCATACAGCTAAACCTTGTCCATATTGAACACTTCCAATAAAAGAACATTGCAGAATAGCAGAATATTCTACAAAGGAATGAGTTGGACCCGAAATGCCAGGGGTAGGGAAGCCATCAATACTGTAGGTGCATTTGAAGAGAGGGTTTTTTCTGGTGGATTATGGAGGCAGAAAAGGATAAGGAGTCGTATTTATACATTTTCACTGTGGTATGAGGGTCTGGCACACACAGGGTTAATGTGGGACTGAGTGCAGTACCGCCCACACCGTGATGTAAAAAGGCAAATAATCCATACCCAGAGCTCAGTGCTGAGCAGAGATGTGTATAGACCTAGACATGGAGACAGCTCCTAGCCTGTACCCTTTATTGTATATGCGTAAATAGTTCTAGCCGTTAATAAGGACTTACAGTTAACCTGCTAAAGACTCCAAAGACTCCTTTAAGGGACACTTCCGTAACCAACACCCACCCGACAGTCACAGCCACTAGATATCTTGAAGTGCTTTACGGCCAATTAACTACTTTTGAAGCATAGTCATTGTTGTAATGCAAGAAACACAGCAATCAATTTACACACAGCAAGCTCCCAAAAACAGCAGTGTGATGATAACCAGACAATCTATTTTTTTGTGATGTTGATTAAAAGATAAATATTGGCCAGGACACAAGAGATAAGTTCCCTGCTCTTTTTCAAAATAGCACAATTGATCTTTTATGTCTTTTTGAGATGTTAAATGGGGCCTCGGTTTGACAATGCAGCGCCCAGTCCCCGAGTAGTACATTCGAGTGTCAGCCTTGACTTTTCTCTTAATTCCTGGAGTGGGATCTGACAGAGGTGCTTTTTTTTAAAGAATTCCGGATAGAGGGAAATGATTCCTGGATATTGGAATGAGTGGAATGGGGAGAAACAAGTATGAACCCGCAGTTGGGGAAACCGATGAAGCGGAGTGGGATACATAGCTGGAGAATATTCCACAAAAAGAGCAGAGCAAATCCATGCAGAGGCATTGAATCAGGGACAAGTATTGGCAACTCCACCTAATACACATTTCATCAAATAATCCAGAAGGAAATAAATAATCGCATTTAAAGAGTCCCTTATCATTTCTCTCAGGAAGGTCCAGCGCATCTTGTGCCACTCTGGTACTTAACAGGCCAGTGGTGGGCCTTCCCTGGGATCAAGGACCCAAGCTGCTGGCCAATCATAGGCTACTTAAGGGTTTCAATTGGTGATGGGGTGAGAAGGCCTGTCATGGATTTAATCAAGATGGAGGCAGGAAGATGGCAGGGTCCCTATCCACCACACTCCTGCCCAAATAAATGCCCGCTGACACTGAACTCCCCATGGGGGAGGGCACAAGATTCCACCCCTTGCTGTTAGATAAAAGTCAATTACTGCCTTACTGATTACTGATGATACAGTACGCACAATATCAGTGCCTGACATACATCATCTGTAAGAATTTAAAGTAACAATATATGGCATTTAAAGAGATTTTCAGAGCCACAATATCTCCAATGAGGAAACAAGGGGTGGAGGTGGGTTGGGTGTGGGTAGCAAGATTACTTCAGGCATTATTTTGTATCTTAATTTCCAAAGGCATTCGATAAGGTGCCACATAAAAGGTTACTGCAAAAGATAAGAACTCGTGGTGTTGGGGCTGATACGTTAACACGGATTAAGGATTGGCGAACTAACAGGAAACAGATAATTGGGATAATGGGTCATTTTCTGGAAAACTGTAACGAATGGAGTGCCACAGGAATCAATGCTGGGCCCTCAACTGTTAATGACCCAAATGAAGAGACCGGCTGTATTGTAGCCAGATTTACTGACGATACAAAGATAGGAAAAGGGAGTTTAAGGGGGATACAAAGAGTCTGGCAAAGGGACATCGAAAGGCTAGGTAAGTGGGCAAAAATTTGGGAGATGGGGTATAATGTGGGAAAATGTGAAGTTGTGCTCTTTGGCAGGAAAAATAGAAAAACAGAATATTATTTAAATGGAGAGAGACTGCAGAATACTGCAATTCAGAGGGATCTAGGTGTCCTTGTACATGAAGCACAAAATGTTAGCAGGCAGGTACAGCAAGTAATTGGGAAGGCAAATGGAATGTTGGTTTATATTGCAAGGGGTTGGAGTATAAAAGTAGGGAATTCTTGCTACAACTGTACAGGGCATTGGCGATACCGCACTGTGTACAGTTTTGGTCTCCTTATTTAAGGAGGGAGATACTTGCATTGGAAGCAGTTCAGAAACATTCACTAGGGTGATTCCTGAGATTGACTTATGGGGAAAGGTTGAGCAGGTTAGGCCTACACTCTTTGGAATTTAGAAGAATGAGAGGTGATCTTATTGAAACACTTAGAGTTCTGAAGAGGCTTAGATGTTGAGTGGATGTTTCCCCTGTGTGGGAACCAAGAACTAGGGGGCACAGTTTAAAAATCAGGGGTCTCCCATTTAAGAGAGAGACGAGGAGGATTTTCTTCTTTCAGAGGATCGTTAGTCTTTGGAATTCTCTTTCGTAGCAAGCAGTGGAGGCTGGTCAACCAATAAATTCAAGGCTGAGTGAGACAGATTTTTGATTGACAAGACAGTCCAGGGTTACAGGTGGATAGGCAGGGAGGTGGAGTTAAGGCCAAAATCAGATCAGTCATGATAAATGGTGGAGCAGGCTCAAGGAGTCGAATGATCTACCCCTGCTCCCATTGATTCTGATCTTATGATTTCTGAGAATAAGATTGGCAATATATTTCCAGCAGGCACTCGGAAAGCTGGGATCCCAAAGCTCATCTCAAATTGAACTTTGGGCCTCATCAGCACCATTCTGGCAAACTGCCAATGCCAATTGAGTATCTAGGGACGACTTGCCACTGTGCACCAGTGCGCCACTGGTAGTAGCCCTCGTGTAGATTCTGGGCGGGCTGGCAGCAAATTGAGGTAAGTTTAAAAACAACAAATTTGGGCCATAAAATTCTGCTCCTTAGTGCTGCTGGTGTCAGCTCCAGGGAAGCCCAAAACTTCAAAAATGCTGATTGGATCGTTTCTGTCCATTTCCTGCTTGGCCCACATGGCATAATTTCCAGGCTTTGACCTCTGCTTCCAAGAATCTGGGAGCTCTCTCTCAAGCCTGCTGCTCCATTTGCATTCCTCTTCCTTCCATCAAAGTCTTACTTTTTTTAATTCATTCCTGGGATTTGGGCATCGCTGTCTAGGCCAGCATTTATTACCCATCCCTAATTGCCCTTGTTAGGAGAGCAGTTAAGAGTCAACCACATTGCTGTGGGTCATATGTAGGCCAGACCAGGTAAGGAGAGTAGATTTCCTTCCCTAAAATACATTAGTGAACCAGATGGGTTTTTACTACAATCGGCAATGGTTTCATGGTCATCATCGAACTTTTATTTCCATTTTTTTTTATTGAATTCAAATTCCACCATCTGCTATGGTGGGATTCAAACACAGGTCCCCAGGGCATTACTCTGGGCCTCTGGATTATTAGTCTAGCGACAGTATCACTACACCATCGCCTCCCCTGTTACAGCAGCTGGTGTGAGCTACTTTAAGAGGGACAGGTTTTTTTTAAGAGGTGCAGGTGAGCTGTACGTTGCGTTATTCACAAACGCACCTGGGCCCCTGTTGAGCATAGAACCAGTTGGCAGCACATTTCACGTTGAGCTGCACGGCAAGATCACATTGATGGGCAGACAGCATGGCGCTTTGGTGCCGCCTGCCTGCCCCAGCGGGACTGGGCGTGAGGTTATTGTGCATTACCCTGATAATGGGCTTAATCAGATTTATCCCACTTTCTGTTGTGTTGGCCGCCTCCAGTAGCCCCTTTGAAAGTCGATGATCAGGCTGCAGAAGAACCAAAGAAACTGAGTGGTGCTTTCCGGTGCACGGCCTGGTCTGTCCTGCCAAATTTCGCAGCGTGGTCATCAAAGAGATGGGTCTCTTCATTAACAGTAGCAAGGGGCTTAAAGCTTCTTTGCAGCAATCACCAGAGACACCAAAATATAAGCCACCTCAATATGACATTGGACATATCTCTGGGTGTGAGGCTTAGCCTTGTGGGATTGCTGTATTTCGCCCCAGATTTTTGCCTAGAAAATGGACATCAAGGGGTTGAATTTCATCACCAAGAAGCGAGTAATCTCTCTCATGTCTTTGCAAATTGGACAACGTGGGTTCTCGATAGTATCTGTAGGGTTCATTAGCCTAAATGTGAGTCTTGCATCTATACTGCATGTTCCATTTGTAAATAGAAGGTTGTTTTAAGAATTGATATATTACTGCTTTGATACTTAAATGAGATTTTGGAATACAAGCCTCTGCCAGACATTTGGGTCACTTAATTTTGATTAATTATATCCTCAAAGCATTAGTCAGAGCATTTGTTGTGCTAACTGAATAGCATTTTCATTTAATCAGAGAACCAGGAAATAAAAAGAAACATATAACTCACCTAAATTAAATAACATTGCTAATTCCATCAAAAATAAAATCAATTATGCAAATGTTTGCTTAATTTATATATATTTTTAACCAACCACTTATGAGTAATTGCAAAAAGTACTCCATGTGTATATATGTGGGGGGATGTGATAATAGAAACAAGGAGAGAAATGTAGGTGTTCTGAAAAAGAATAAACTGATCCAAGGCAGTCTGCTACAACCCTCTCTTTCAGAAAAACCACTTCAAAAATGATGCATTAATTTTTAAAGGGAATGAACTCTGTAAGTGCTGACAATATCCAGCAGTACCTCAGCACCATCCAGTGTTTCAATTACCGGTCTGACAGGCAGCACCGGATAATCAGAAACTTCCCCCAATTCAATTTTGGGAAGATCATAACCGTTAACTTCAGTCCCTCGGTGAAACTCCATTTTCTAGCTACTGACTCCAACTTCCAACCCTTTCCTTGGATCTGTGCTTCAACCAAACTACTCACAGACTTGATGTGGTACCTCACCAAAATGAAGTTCTGACCAAATATCACTAAGACTGCCTATTTCCAACTCTGTAATGTTGCCCGATTCTGCCCCTGCCTCAGCTCATCAGCTGCTGAAACCCCCAGCCATGCCTCCATTACCTCTAGACTCAGCTATTCCATCGCACTCCTCACCAACCTCCCATATTCAATTTCCATAAGCATGAGATAACCCAAAACTCTGTTGCTTGTGTCCTAACTCACAGCAGATCCTGTTCATCTGTCACCTTTTTTTTTTCATTCACTCACGGGATGTAGGCTTTGCTGGCTAGACCAGCATTTATTGCCCATCCCTAATTGCCCTTGAGAAGGTGGTGGTGAGCTGCCTTCTTGAACAGCTGCAGTCCATGTGGTGTAGGTGCACCCACAGTGCTGTTAGGAAGGGATTTTCAGGATTTTGACCCAGCAACAGCGCAGGAACAGTGATATATTTCCAAGTCAGGATGGTGAGTGGCTTGGAGGGGAACTTCCAGGTGGTGATGTTCCCATCTAGCTGCTGTCCTTGTCCTTCTAGATGGTAGTAGTTGTGGGTTTGGAAGGTGCTGTCGAAGGAGCCTTGGTGAATTCCTGCAGCACACCTTGTAGATGGTACACACTGCTGCTACTGTGCATCGGTGGTGGAGGGAGTGAATGTTTGAGGATGCGGTGCCAATCAAGTGGGCTGCTTTGTCCTGGATGGTGTCAAGTTTCTTGTGGGGAACATTCCATCACACTCCTGGCTTGTGCTTTGTTGATGGTGGACAGGCTTTGGGGAGTCAGGAGGTGAGTTCCTCATCACTGGATTCCTAGCCTCTGTACTGCTCTTGTAGCCACAGTATTTAGGTGGCTTGTCTAGTTCAGTTTCTGGTCAAAGGTAACCCCCAGGATATTGATAGTGGGGGATTCATCTTGTAGATGATACACACTGCTGCTACTGTGCAATGGTGGTGGAGGGAGTGAATGTTTGTGGATGTGGTGCCAATCAAGCAGGCTGCTTTGTCCTGGATGGTGTCAAGCTCCTTGTGGGAACTGCACTCATCCAGGCAAGTGGGGAATATTCCATCACACACCTGGCTTCTGCTTTCTAGATAGTGGACAGGCTTTGCGAAGTCAGGAGGTGAGTTACTCATCATAGGATTCCTAGCCTCTGATCTGCTCTTATAGCCACAGTATTTATATGGCTAGCCTAGTTCAGTTTCTGGTCAACAGTAACCTCCAGGATATTAATGGTGGGGGATTCAGTGATGGTAATGCCATTAAACATCAAGGGCGATGGTTAGATTCTCTCTTGTTGGAGATGGTCATTGCCTGGCACTTGTGTGGTGTGAATGTTACTTGCCACTTGTCAGCCCAAGCCTGGATATTGTCCAGGTCTTGCTGCATTTGGACATGGACTGCTTTAGTAACTGAGGAGTCATGAATGGTGCTGAACATTGTGCAATCATCAATGAACATCCCCACTTCTGATCTTACGATGGAAGAAAAGTCATTGATGAAGCAGCTGAAGATGGTTGGGCTGAGGACACTATCCTGAGGAACTTCAGCAGCGGTATCCTGGAGCTGAGGTGACTGACCTCCAACAACCACAACCATTGTCCTTTGTGTTAGGCATGACTCCAACCAGCGGAGAGTTTTCCCCTGATTCCCATTGATTCCAGTTTTGCTAGGGCTCCTTGATGCCACACTCGGTCAAATGCTGCCTTGATGCCAAGGGCAGTCACTCTCACCTCACCTCGGGAGTTCAGCTTTTTTGTCCATGTTTGAACCAAGGCTGTAATGAGGTCAGGAACTGAGTGGTCCTGGCAGAACCCAAACTGGGCATCAGTGAGTAGGTTATTGCTAAGTAAGTGCCACTTGCTAGCTCTGTTGATGACCCCTTCCATTACTTTACTGATGATGGAGAGTAGACTGATGGAGCAGTAATTGGCCAGGTTCGATTTGTCCTGCTTTTTGTGTACAGAACATAATGGGCAATATTCCATATAGCTGAGTAGATGTCAGTGTTGTAGCTGTACTGGAACAGCTCAGCTAGAGGCACAGCAAGTTCTGAAGCACAGGTCTTTAGTACATTTGCATGAATGTTGTCAGGGCCCATAGCCTTTGCAGTAACCAGTGCCTTCAGCCATTTCTAGATATCATGTGGAGTGAATTGAATTGGCTGAAGACTGGCATCTGTGAAGCTGGGGACCTCTGGAGGAGGCCGAGATGGATCATACACTCGGCACTTCTTGCTGAAGATTGTAGCAAATCCTTCAGCCTTATCTTTTGCACCGATGTGCTGAGCTCCCCCATCATTGAGGATAAGGATATTTGTGGAGCCTCCTCCTCCAGTGAACTGTTTAATTGTCCACCACCATTCATGACTGGATGAGGCAGGACTGCAGAGCTTAGATCTGATCCATTGGTTGTGGGATCGCTTAGCTCTGTCTATCACTTGCTGCTTATGCTGTTTAGCATGCAAATAATCCTGTGTTATAGCTTCACCAGGTTGACATCTCATTTTTAGGTATGCCTGGTGCTGCTCCTGGCATGTCCTCCTGCACTCTTCACTGAACCAGGGTTGATCCCCTGGTTTGATGGTAATGGTAGAGTGGGGGATATGCCTGGTCATGAGGTTACAGATTGTGGTTGTATGCAATTCTGCGCTGCTGATGTCCCACAGCACCTCATGGATGCCCATTCTTGAGTTGCTAGACCTGTTCGAAATCTATCCCATTTAGCATGGTGGTAGTGCCACACAACACGATGGAGGGTATCCTCAATGTGAAGGTGGGACTTAATCTCCACAATGACTGTGTGGTTGTCACTCCTACTGATACTATAATGGACAGTTGCACCTGCGGCAGGCAGGTTGGTGAGGATGAGGCCAAGTATGTTTTTCCCTCTTGTTGGTCCCCTCACCACCTGCTGCAGACCCAGCCTGGCAGCTGTGTTGTTTTGGACTCGGCCAGCTTGGCCAGTAGTGGTCCTACTGAGCCACTCTTGGTGATGGACATTGAAGTCCCCCACCCAGGGTACATTCTGCACCCTTGCTGCCCTCAGTGCTTCCTCCAAGTGCTGTTCAATATGGAGAAGCACTGATTCATCAGCTGAGGGAGGGTGGTGCGTGGTAATCCTCCACTACCTTGCACTAGCTGTCCTACATTGGACCTCTGTTTAGCAATACCTCAATTTTAAAATTCTTCCATGGCCTCAATCCTCCCAGCTATCTCTGTAATCTCCTGTAGTCCCACAACCCTCCGAGATATCTGTGCTTCTCTAATTCTGGCCTCTTGATCATCCACAATTTTCATCGCTCCACCATTGGTGGCCGTGTGTTCAGCTGCCAGGGCCCTAAACTCTTGATCACCCTCCTAAACCTCTCCATCCCTCTACCTCGCTCAGGCACCCTTCAAAGCCTGCGTCTTTTGACCAAGCTTTTGGCCCCCTATCCTAATATGTCCTGAAGTTACTCGCCGACATATTTTGTTTTATAATACCCTTGTGAAGCATGTTGAGATGTTTTAATAAATTAAAGGTACTGTATAAAGGCAAATTGATCTTGCTTTTGTTGTAAACACAGCAGACAATTTGCACCCAGCACACTGGATACTGAAAAGAGATTTTTACCGGGGGTGGTTGAGAAAAAAATTGTTTAGTGAGACTGGGGAATTAGAAATAGGGTAAGGAGCCTCTGGAATACATTGCTGCTGACTGTGGTGGGTGCTAACACTCTGCTCACCTCACAGAGGGAGATGCGCCACTCAGAAAGAGATTGCATTGAATAGAAAGTAATTGTTCTAACAGTTCACGCACTCACCGTCAAATTAATTTCCAGAACTGCTTTCAGTTGCCTGAGGGGCTCAAAGATAATTTTCCAGAGTTTTTCCACAGCAGGTGTTCCCCGTTTAAAGTATGTTCTAATACAGCATTTTCATTTTAACATGGTTAGTAAATTAGGAATGTTCCCTAATAGCACTGCTGGTTTTTTTTTTGCATGGTTAGAGCCTTTTTTAAAAACAAACTGTGAAGTGGATTATAACTCTAGCCCCAATGGGGACTACCCTATTTCGGGAGCACTCCCTTAACACTCAGGAGCGTGATGGAATACTCCCCACTTGCCTGGATAAGTGCAGCTCCCACAACACCTCATGAAATTCGACACCGGCCAGGACAAGGCAGCCCATTGATTGGCACCGCATCCACAAACATTCACTCCCCCCACCACTGTCGCACAGTAGCAGCAGTGTGTACCGTCTACAAGATGCACTGCAGGAATTCATCAAGGTTCCTTCAACAGCACCTTCCAAACCCATGACCACTACCACCTAGAAGGACAAGGGCAGCAGATAAATGGGAAACACCACCACCTGGAAGTTCCCCTCCAAGTCACTCACCATCCTGACTTGGAAATATATCACCGTTCCTTCACCGTCGCTGGGTCAAAATCCTGGAACTCCCTCCCTAACAGCGCTGTGGGTGTACCTACACCACATGAACTGCAGTGGTTCAAGAAGGCAGCTCAACACCACCTTCTCAAGGGCAACTAGGGATGGGCAATAAATGCTGGCCCAGCCAGCGAAGCCCACATCCCATGAATGAATAATAAATAAATAAATGTTCAAGTTTCCCTTTAGAAAATCAGAGATATTGCAGGAGGGTGTTCATGGCCCACCAATATTTCTCCAGCTGTTGAGGGGTTGAATATGTTAAAGCAAACAGATTTTGTGTCCAACTGCTCATCAACTGAATCACTCGGGGATTTAAGGTAACACATTACTTTGAATATTTGATGGATATCCATAACTAATTTTAATGGTGGCATTGTATTTTAAAGTCTCATTCACTGAACTCTCTGTTAGAACTAAGATTATTTACAAAATCTTTTTATAGTCATTAATGTTGCAATGTACTTATCCACTTTAAAGTGTATTCTGTAGGTCATTGCCTGACACTTGTGTGGCATGAATGTTACTTGCCACTTGTCAGCCAAGGCCTTAATATTGGCCAGGTCTGGCTGCATGTAGACAAGGCCTGCTTCAGTATCTGAGGAGCTGCGAATGGTGCTGATCCTTTTGTAGTCATCAGTGAACATCCCCACTTCTGATCTTATGATGGGAGGAAGGTCATTGACAAAACAGCTGAAGATGGCTGGGCCCAGGACACTAACCTGAGGAACTCCTGCAACGATGTTCTGGAACTGAGATGATTAACATCCAATAATCACAACCATCTTCTGTTGTATTCTACTCTATGTGATATCAAGAAACGACTGAAGGCTCTGGATACTGCATAGGCTAATGCCCTGGCCGCATTATCGTAATAGTATTTGTGCTCCAGAACTAGCCACAGCCCTGCCCCAGTACACCTACATTACTGACATCTACCTGGTAATGTCGAAAATTGCCCAGGTATGGCCTGTCCACAAAAAGGAGGACAAATCCAACCCAGCCAATTACCGTCCCGTCAGTCTCAAAGTGATGGAAAATGTCATCGACAGTGCTATCAAGTGGCAGTTACTCAGCAATAACCTGCTCACTGATGCTCACTTTGAGTTCCAAGCAGCTATGTCCTTTAGGACTCAGCCAGTAATGGTGCTACTGAGCCACTCTTGGTGATGAACATTGAAGTACATCCTGTATCCTCTCCACCCCCAGCACCTCTTCCAACTGGTTTGTAACATTGAGGAGTACTGATTCATCAGCAAAGGGGGGTGAGGGTATGAGGGGGAAATATGGTATGTGGTAATGGGCAGGAGGTTACCTTGCCAATGTTTGATTTGATGCTGTGAGACTTCATGGAATTCAGAGTCAATGTTGGGATGAGTATGACTATGTCAGGCTGTTACTTGACTAGTCTGCAAGACAGCTCTCCCAATTTTGGCACAAGCCCCCCCCCCCCAGCTGGGTTTGTTGTCGTCATTTCCAGTGTCAAGATCAATGCTGGGTGATCCCTCTGGTTTAATTCCCTTTCTTTATCACATTTTGTTACAACTGAGTGGGTTGGAGGTGGTGTTGCTGCTGCAGGTCTGGAGTCAGATGTAGGACAGCAGAATTCCTTCCCTAAAGGATAGTAGGGCCTTTCAACAATGTTTTCATTGTCACCATTACTGAGACTGGCTCATAATTCCAGACTTATTAATTGAATTTAAACTCCACTGCTGTGGTGAGATTTGAACCATGTCCCCAGAGTGTAAGGCTGGGCCTCCTGATTACTAGTCAAGTAACATTGCCACTATGCCGCCACCACCTCCCCGATTATGACATGGAATTATCTCTTACTCTTCTTAAATGGAGGAAATGCATTTGAAAACACAGGTGAGTAGAAAATGCTTTTTGAGTTTCCGATGGGCCTAACAGTAAACAGTTTCCGACAGCGGTGGCACAATGAATGCCTGGTGTGGTGATAATACACAGAGAAACTTCTAAAAATGATTTATCATTTAAATGAAAGTTACTTTGTAGCTCTTTTTAAAATGTGACTATGTTAAATGGGGATATCATTAAATCCTTGACTTGCCAGGTCTCCTAAAGGTCTCAGATTAAGAAGTGACAGGAGTTTAACATAAACCTGTATATCTGCCAACATCACTGTAAAACCAGTCCATACGTGAAGGTTACTTCAATAGCATTCCCTGGCTCTTCGATCTCTGCCAACGACAAATGAAAAAGCACAAAAGCAGCAACTGTGAGAATACCATCCCCTCCAATCACACGACATCCTATATTTGAGCAAGAATCGCCATTCTTTCATCATCACTGGATCAAAACCAAGGAATTCTTTATACCATTGTGGGATCACCAAAGTAGGAAATTGAAACAAGGAGGAATTCCCTTAATATCTTTTCAGAACAGTTAGCGATGGCAGTAAATACACATCCTGGGAACGAATTAAATTAAAAGTTGGCATTAACGATCTAATGACATTATTTGAATAGAGCACTCCAACTGCAATCAAACAAAATTCCGGAGTAATAATTGAGATCTACTTGTAAATAAACTTGCCACTCTGACCACTTTTAGTCAAGGGAGTAAGAGCCACTGTATAAAGAGTACTTTACTGAATGGCCCTGACCTTGGCTTCACTAATGCATGGATAGAAATATGGATAGAAGATTGGCTGGCTGGCAGAAAACAGAAAGTATGCATAAATGGGTCTTTTTTTTTGATTGATAGGATGTGACGAGCAGATTCCACCAGGGGTCTGTGCTGGCGCCTCAACTGTTCACAATTTATATCAATGACTTAGATGAGAGGAGTGTAGGCATGGTAACTAAATTTTCAGATGGCACAAAGATTGGTAGGAAAGTATGTGTGAAGAGGACATAAGGAGGTTGCAGACTGATAAGGTAGGTTGAGTGAGTGGGCAAAAATCAGGCAAATGGAGTTTAATGTGGGAAAATGTGAAGTTGTACACTTTAGTAGGAATAATTAAAAAGCAGAGTATTACTTAAACAGAGGACAACTGCAGAATTCTGAGGTGCAGCGGGATCTAAGTTTTCTCGTGCATGAGTCACAAAAAGTTAGTATTCAGGTACAGCAAGTAATCAAGTAATGGAATGCTATCCTTTATTACGAGAGGAATTAAACATAAAAGTAAGGATGTTATGCTTAAGTTATACAGGGTATTGGTGAGACCACATCTCAAATACTGTGTGCAGTTTTGGTCTTATTTAAGGAAGAATGTAAATGAATTGGAGGCTTGTCATCGACAGTTTTCCAGACTGATACCTGGAATGGGCTGGTTGTCTTATGAGGAAAGGTTGGACAGACTGGGTTTATTTCCGTAGGGGTTTAGAAGAGTGAGGGGGTGACTTGATTAAAGTGTATAAGATCCTGAAGGGTCTCGACAAGGTGGACGTGGAAAGGATGTTTCCTCTTGTGGGCGAGTCCAGAACCAGGGGGCACTGTTTTAAAATTAAGGGTCGCCCTTTTAGGACAGAGATGGTGAGAACATTTTCTCTCAGAGGGTTGTGTGACTTTGGAACTCTCTGCCTCAGAAGGCAGTGGAGGTGGGGTCATTGAATATTTATAAGGTGGTGGTAGATGGATTCTTGTTAGGCAAAGGAATCAAAGATTATCGGGGGTAGATGGGAATGTGGAATTTGAAACACAAGTAGCTCAGCCATGATTTTATTGAGTGGAGGAGCAGGCTCGAGGGGCTGAATGGTCTACTTATGTTCCTAATTTGTATGTTCGTATGTTTGCATGCTCAGTTTCTGGGCCTCAAGGCTGCTATTCCTCTGGCACTACAGCTGTAGCATACATTTGCATGTTAATAGTGATCAAAAATATCATCCCTCTTCATCAAGCTCAGCACACTCTTAACACATCATGGGTTGGTCCCCCGAGAGTAACATTTCGAAGTTATTGTTAATTGATTTGTCATGACAGGATGAATTCAGCTCAGTCCAGTGCAGGTGCATGATGCAGCTCTGAACTAGTGACCACATTTGCTATGTTGCTGTCGCACATGTACTGTCTTTTCTGAGCACTATTATTGTGCTTACCATGACTCCCAAATACATAGCAGAGTGAAATATTTGCTATGTTGATAATTGATAATTCCAATTGATCTTTGCAATTTGGGGAGATTTCTGGAATATTGGTCAATCAACTGTGTCCACCTGCCTTGAAAAGGTGACAGGCAGTTACTGGCTCTTGCATGTCTTTGGAAAAGAGGATGGTCAGTTAGAAAGATGGCAGCAATTCAATTTCCCTTCCTATCTTCCCAAAGTCTCAGGAGTGATTGCTCCCACTTGAGAAACCAAATACAGTCAGTCGAGTGATGTAGGTTAAACCATTCCATTCATTAATCTTCAGGTCTACGACCCACTACAAACGTATAATAACCAGGATTGACTTGTGACTCACTTCTCCTCGCCCTCCTTGCCGGAATGCAATGATTGACTGCAAAGCTAGTTGCGGAAGGATTGGGCTTCATCCTGAAAATATGACTCATGCCCTCAATCCTCAAGCCACAGATGGTAGCTGAGCATAGGCACAAGCTAATCAACAATACAAAGTGTGTGCAAACATTCTTAAAACAAGTGATCCCGGTCCTCAGTGATTTTACTGCTTTAATCACTCGTTTAGGGGAATGGAGAGGGACCTTACAATATAGCCGGTAAAATTAGTGGAATTATTATATAACCTCTTTGATCAAAAGGCACTTCAGTGTTATTGAAGAATGCATGTGCTTTTGCTGCGGATAACAAAAATACTCCAATCATCTGCACCAGCAGAAGATTAGATGGCATTTTTTGAGAAAGCTGACTCTCCCTCCCCCCCATCCATTTTTATTAGAGTAATCTACTGTGTCCAGATAAAAAATCATAGATCTAACTGGCTGGTGGGAGAAACAGATACAGATCTAAGTTGCAGCCACCTGAAACATCATACACACTTTTATGTAGTCACTGAAAGATAAAATAAATTATCTGCATTGAGCCAGCTTGTTTCTCTGCGAATGTTACGCCAAAACAAATTATATTCTTGGCTAGTTCAATACCCGCTCAGAAGCGTTTGTGACAAAGCATCCTTTAAATGTATAAATTTGTGCTTTTAGCTACCTAGCTTTAGGCTCCAGAATTCCATCCCTAAACCTCTCCACCCCTCTCTCTCCCTTCTCCCCTCTCCCCTCCGTAAATATGCCCATTAAAAGCTATCTATTTAGTTAAGCTTTTGGCCACCTGTCCTAATATCTCCCCATGGCTCAGTTTCAAAACGTGTTTGCTAACACTACTGTGGAGTGCTTTACATTGTTAAACGTGATATAAATGCTAGTTGTTGTTGTTTATTAAAACTTCCCATTGTGAAGACTGTGCTACTGGATCTTTACATGCATCACAAGGGCAGACTTTAATAACTTCAAATTACTTTAATGACTCATCCAAAAGACAGCACCTTCAACAGTGCAGCACTTCCTCAAGGTTTGAGGTTACAACTTCCTGACTCTGGAGGCAAGAGTGTTCCACACAGACTCACACCTGGCTGACTATTATTACCTGCATTTTTGGATTTTTGAGTTTGTGCATTTGCAGGTTCTGCCAGTGGTTTATCTCGAAGCAGGAAAGCACATCCCCTCATCCTGTCAGCATTTCGGAATTGTGTTGTGTTTTTTTTTTCTCCAAAAGGCTTCAAAGCCAAAGCAGAGATGGATTTCTCAAAATCTCTGAAGAAGTGTCATATGGACTCAAAACGTTAACTCTGTCTTTCTCTCCACAGATGCTATCAGACCTGCTGAGTTTCTCCAGCGTTTTTTGTTTTTGTTATGGATTTCCCAAAGACTTATTCAACGTGGTTCATATTTATAATATTAGTCACTGTGCCATTTGCCACTATTGTTACCCATGGCTCTACTGGTAACACGCCTGACCCTGAGTCAGAAGGTTGTAGGTTCAAGTCCCATTCCAATGGCATAAGCAGAAAATCCAGGCTGATGCTCCAGTGCAGTACTGAGGATGTGTTGCATTGTTGGAGGTGCTCCCTTTTGGATGTGATGTTAAACCAAGGCCCAGTTTACCTTCTCAAATGGACATAAAAGATCCCATGGCACTATTGCAAAGAAGAACAGGGGATTTATCCCTCAATCAAATCACCTGATCATTGTCCCATTGATGAGTGTGGGAGTTTGTTGCACGTAAATTGGCAATGGGTTTCCTTTATTATAACCATAACTACGCTTCAAAGTACTTCATTGGCTGTATAGTGCTTTGGGAAATCATGAAAAGTTCTATAGAGATGTAAGTCCTTCTCTTCTATCATGAGCTACTCAGAGACAGATGGTCCCTGCGACTAACAACATTACTTCTTGAACAGTCAGAAAACAAATGGCCATGAAATTCCTCAAGGGTTCCTCCAAGTATGCTGATGTAACTCTGGTGGAAAATTGGAGGAATCATACTGAAAATAGTATTTGCATTCTTCACTTACTAGGCATATTCAGAATCAAGGACATAGCCAAGGGCAGGGGCTCCCTTCACTGGGAGTACTTCATTGGCTGGAATTGCTTTAGGACACATCCTGAGGATATGTAAGGCACTGTATAATTGTAAATGTGTTTATTTATTCACTCCTGTCTCTCATGTCCATTTGGGAAACAATGTCTCAGTGAAGGACAGGGAGCCGAGAAAGATGAGGCTTTTTACATTATTGTTTAAAATAAAAAATTATGTTTATTAAAGACCTGTATGTTGGTACCCTCACTAATACTGTGCTTCACAGAATTCAAATCGAGTTAGGAAATTGTTGATGGGAATTTAAGAGAACATAGGTTCATTTTTTATCAGTGTTTTATTTTTTTCTGATTGGCTGATCATCACAAGCAGACCAAAACCCACCTACTTCTTATTATAAATTCTGTTAAAAATCTTTCTCTTCTGAGAAACTATTTTTGGAGCATAAAGGTGGATTTTTCTTCATGAAAACGAGCAAATGGCAGAGGATGAGGAAAGTAGTGGGGTTGCTTGAGACCCCAAAGGGGCGGTGGATTGGTTGGAGGGAAGCTGAAAGCCAGTAAAATGGCAGTGGAAGGTGCTGATAAAGTTAGTAAGATACTCAAACTTCCAACCCGCTACTCAAAACACATGTGGAGCTGCTGGAGCCTGTTTGCCAGTGCTGTTGGCTACACCACCCCCAGAAATTCACTCCCCACCAATTCTCCCACAGCCATTTCATATGCCCCCTTCCAAAGTTCCCTTGAGTTGAGTTGAGTTGACTCCCTCCTCCAATCCTTGCCTTAATGCTCCCTGATTTGACTCCCCCAATCCAGTCCTCCCTGGTCTCAGATTGGGACCTCCTTTAAGGCTGCTTCCAGATCACAGGAACCCTCTCCCAGTGATTCTATATCCAAAAACGTGCTTGTTCCTGTAGTCCTCAGAGTCTTGTCCCTCCCCCTCAAATATTACTACACTCTGAACCTGAGATCCCATTCTAATGCTCCATAACCCCAGGGACAATCCCAATGCTAGACAAATCAGTGTTCCTGATCATACTAAATTACTGCAGATACTGGAAATCTGACTAAAAACAGAAACTGCTGGAAAAACCCGGCAGGTCAGGCAGCATCTGTGGAGAGAGAAACACTTTTAACATTTCAAGTTGATGATCTTTCGTGAGAACTGGAAGAAGTTAGAGATGCAACAGTTTGAGCAAGTGCAGAGGCAGAGGGAGGTGGCAGGGGACAATAGAACAAAAGGGAAGGTCTGTGACCAGGTGGAAGATGATAGAGATTAAATGAGGCAAAAAGGGGATGGTAATGGAGTGAGTAAAGAAACAAAAGATGGGTCTAGAGAAGTTAAAATGGCAATAACATCCATGATAATACTCCTTGGAATAACGTTCTTGCCTTTAAAAATCCATATTCAAAAAGCTCACCAAGGAAAACATCACAAGGCATCTGATAGTATTAATTAAATAGACAGAACCTTGTGTAGTTGTTTCTGATAAGTGGTGCCAGAGGCATACAGTTTATTACATTTTGTCAGGAATATAAGTTTGCCAGGTTAAGTTATTAACTATCCTCAACTCTTGGCATGCGAACAGCATTGACTCTCATATGATTAAAAAATAAAGCTGCCAGAATGCTGTTTGCGTACAATGGGAAAAGTTTAGCATCTACCTTGTTCCCAGATGTGCTGTGTGCCATTATTGGATGTAATTAGGAGAAACTGGAAGAGGACACTGCAGAACATTGTAGTCTCCAACGTACTATCCCAATATTATGATTATGAGTCTAGAAACTCCTTTTTATCAGGAGATTTCCTGACAGACATTCTATTTCCAATTCTGGTGGGCTGATGCAACCACTAAAATGGTCTCCCTCTATCTTAGCCTGGTTCCTGTGATTGAGTCTGATTTCACAACTGGGAACATTTGCAATTACTGTTGGACGATTTGCTCTCCCTGTGCTTGGTTTCTGTGTTTGCTAGATATCTGGTTTGCAAAGTTATTTACTTCTCATTTGTGTAGCAGATGGTGAGACACTACAGTTGTTCTCCTGAATTCAAACAATTTTATCTGTGTATTCTGTCAATCAAAGAACCATGTACTGCTGAATAGAGCAGATGGAATATTAATGAGCCTTTCGTCCGCCCCGTTAATCGTGTGTTCTTTTGTATGGTTAATCAATTCGGAGCATATCTGGAGACAATTCTTAATGAGGCGGTCATTGTAATGACCTCTTGTAAGAACCCACCACAAACTACCTCATTCAAAATGGCATTTCCAATGAGGTAAAGTTGTTTAGGATGTGTGTTTGAAAAGGCAACTTCAAAACAAAATTAGTCACCATTTTGCTGAGTAATTAGTTTCAAATGAGCACTGTTGCTCTAAGTTCCTACACTGTTTATAGAGCAGAATGCATCTTTACAAAAGTTCTGCTCAATTAAAAATCAATTTATTTCCATGCTTGTAGTCAGCCACGAAGCAATGGCTCTCATTACTGACCTCAAGGAAAGATGTTTGCAAAGATCTATCAATCTCTGTTGCATGGATTCCCTCTTATGTGACAGAAGTTTGAATCTGGTGCCAAGTCAAGGGGATCTCTC
The DNA here is from genome assembly GCF_964194155.1 of Cetorhinus maximus. Taxonomy (NCBI): domain Eukaryota; kingdom Metazoa; phylum Chordata; class Chondrichthyes; order Lamniformes; family Cetorhinidae; genus Cetorhinus; species Cetorhinus maximus. The sequence goes on from NC_135881.1 coordinate 207,559,477, forward strand.
GGTGTCCAACAGCAGTGATGTAATCAAGCAAGGTTAGCAACCAGTCACATTGGAGTTTTCACACAGCAAACCAGGAAGTTCAAAGCACTGAATATCTTTAGTTTTAACTTTTAATTTTCAGGTAGTGAGATGAACGAATATGATTGAATTAAGCCAGAAGATAAGATGTTACAAACAAGCTTCTATTTTTTTTAAATGTATGGAATTTTTTTTATCATAGGTGAGAAACTTGACAATCCATAATATTAAATTGGCTTTCCAGGCCAGTGCGTATGCTTAATTGTAATTCTGAACTTAGAATGCTGTTAAAAACTCAGTTACGCCTCAGTCAAAAACGTGTAACTTTTTCAAGAGTTTTTACAGTGAGATTAACAGCATCGGGGTGGAGGTTCTTGTCAATTCAATGATTTCCCACTGACTTCTGGAGGATGCTTCAAAGACCTACCCTCTAGAGAAGCATTGAATCACTGTCAGCAACCTCTGGATTTCTGCATTATTCTGCACATTTGTGGACTCCAGGAGTTGCAGTCAGTTTCAGTGGACTTCCAGACACACTGGTCAGGATTTTCCAGCCCCATCGCAGGCGGGACCCCAGCCAGAATCCCACTGACTTTGCGACAGGACCGGAAGATCCCGGTGGTGGACGGGTGCAGAAAATCCTGCCCACTGTCCCCAAGCTTGAAACTTAATAAAGAGCTACAGAGAAATCACTTTATCATAAGCAGTGAGAACAGCCACCATACAATTCCCCATTGTGTAGCAATGTCTTCTAACTTCAAATCATTTATGTAATAGAGGTGTTGATCATATAAAAAGAAAGAGAGTGGCTAAAGTGAGCGTGGGACTCCTGGAGGATGCGACTTGAGAATTGATAATGGGGAACAGGGAAATGGCAGATAATTTAAACCAATATTTTGCATCGGTCTTCAAAGTGGAGGATATAAACATCTGAAAGATATCAGATAAGCAAGGAGCTAATGGGAGGAAATATCTTGTAACAGTCTCTATCACGAGGGACAAAGTATTTGACAAACTAATGGGACTAAAGGCAGAAAAGTCACCAGGACCTGATGGTCTGCATCCAAAGGTTTTAAAGGAAGTGGCTGCAGAGATAGTGGAGGCATTGGTTGAAATATTCCAGAACTCATTGGATTCTGGGAGGGTCCCAGTAGATTGGAAAACCGCTAATGTGATGCCGCTGTTCAAGAAGGGAGAGAGACAAAAAGAAATAAACTATTGGCCAGTCAGCCTAACATCTGTCATTGGGAAAATGCTAGAGTCCATTATTAAGGAAGAAATAGCAGGACATTTAGAAAAGCTTAATGCAATCAAATAGAGTCACCATGGTTTTGTGAAAGGGAAATCATGTTTGACAAATTTACTAGAGTTCTTTGAGGATATAACAAGCAGTGGTGATAAAGGGGAACCGGTAGATGTAGTGTATTTGGATTTCCAAAAGGCATTCGATAAGATGCCACACGAAAGGTTATTGCACAAGATAAGAGCTCACGATATTGGGGGTAATGTATTAGCATGGATTGAGGATTGGTTAGCACACAGAAGACAGAGAGTCGAGATTAATGGGTCTTTTTCAGGTTGGAAAGACATAACTAGTGGAGTGCCACAAGGACCAGTCCTAGGGCCTCAATTATTTACTATCTATATTAATGATGTGGAGGAGGGGGCAGAGTGCAATTTATCCAAAATTTCTGATGATACAAAAATAGGTGGGAGGGCATGTTGTGATGAGGACATAAGGAATCTGCAAGGGGATATAGATAGGTTGGGTGAGTGGGAAAAAACTTGGCAGATGGAGTTTAATGTAGGAAAGTGTGAGGTGATGTACTTTGGTAGTTAGAATCAAAAGGCAGACTATTATTTAAATGGAGAGAGACGCCAAAAAAGTGCAGCACAGAGAGATCTGGATGTTATTGTGCATGGAACACAAAAAGTTGGCATGCAGGTGCAGCAAGTAATTAAGAAGGCAAATGGAATTTTGGCCTCTATTGCTAGGGGGTTGGAGTTTAAAAATAGGGAAGTCTTGTTACAACAGTACAGGGTGTTGGTGAGGCTGCATCTGGAGTACTGTGTACAGTTTTTGTCCATGTATTTAAGAAGGGATATACTGGCATTGGAGACAGTTCAAAGGAGATTCACTTGGCTGATTGCTGGGATTAAGGAGTTGATTTATCAAGAACGGCTAAACAGGTTAGGCCTTTATACATTAGAGTTTAGAAGAATGAGGGGTGATCCTATTGAAACGTTCAAGATTCTGACGGGGCTTGACAGGGTAGATGTTGAGAAGGTGTTTCCACTAGTGGGGGAATCTCGGACTAGGGGACATAGTTACAGAATAAGGAGACACTCATTTAAATTGAGATGCGAAGGAATTTCTTCTCTCAGAGGGTAGGGAATGTCTGGAATTCTCTACCCCAGAGAGTTGAGGAGGCTAGATCACTGAAAGTATTTAAAGAGGAGGTAGATAGATTTTTGAAATATCGGGGAGTCGAGGGCTATGAGGAGTTGGCACGAAAGAGGAGTTGAGGCCTGGGGCAGATCAGCCATGGTCTTATTGACTGGCGGGTCAGGCTTGAGGGGTAGAATGGCCTACTCCTGCTCCTATTTCTTCTGTTCTCATGTGATCACATGATCAAAACTGACTTCAGATAACACATCTTATTACTCCAAGAGCCAGGAAGCAACAAGTCATTCTGGAAATGATCAGAACAGAGGGTCCCCAATTGGATACTCTCTCTCTCCCTCTCTCACTACCCAATTTTGAAAGCTTGATCCCTGTCTGCAGTCTGACTATCTCTGCACCACAGACAGAGATTTTTTAAAACATCAGCCCATCAGCTGCCCTTCCTAGAAGAAAAGATAAATCAACCACCGACACCTTTTAACTCCCGCGACACCGAATCCTGAGGGATCACTGAGCTCGGCTTGGATCCACCCAAGTCACCAACCCAGGAGGTCTCCCACTTTGTAACCTATTTTGTGTGTGTGAACCTGACGTATGTGTGAAAGTTAGAGCACATTTTTTTTATTTTTCTTAGACTGGGGTAAGTGCAATAAATATTATTCTCTTTCTTTTTAAAAACCCAAGGAAACCTATCTGTTGGTGTCTTTTACAGTTAAACCCTCTCTGAATGGGAAAACATATCCTTTTGAAAAGAAACCTGTTGCGGTCAAATGAGGGCCTGGATTTTCCGGCCTTGTCACGGCAAATTCGGCGGCAAATTCGGCGGCCCAGGCAAAAGTCCGTTTCCTTTCAGCGGGACCGGGTGATCCCGACGGGGTGGGGGCGGGGGGCGGAAAATCCCACCCGAGGAGTGGGAGAAGAGGGGAGCCATTCTACTTCTCCTCACCTGATCATGACAATATTTCTTAATAATGAGTAATCGTTCAGGAGAATGAGGGAGGGGGGATCTGATAGAAACCTATAAAATTCTAACAGGACGAGACAGGGTAGATGCAGCAAGGATGTTCCCGATGGTGGGGGAATCCAGAACCAGGGGTCACAGTCTGAGGATACAGGGTAGACCGTTTAGGACTGAGATGAGGAGAAATTTCTTCCCCCAGAGAGTGGTGAGCCTGTGGAATTCGCTACCACAGAAAGTAATTGAGACCAAAACACTGAATGTTTTCAAGAAGGAGTTAGATATAGCTCTTGGGACAAAAGGGATCAAAGGATATGGGGAGAAAGCGGGAGCAGGCTATTGAGTTGGATGATCAGCCATGATCATAATGAATGGCAGAGTAGGCTCAAAGGGCCGAATGGCCTACTCCTGCTCCTAGTTTCTATGTTTGTCTTTAAGCTGCAGTCAGACACATCAATGAAAGGTTGATGTCATCATTTGCAGTGAAATCAAGAAACAGAATGGGCAAAGGAAGAAAGACTGTGGCAGGAAGAATAACATCTTATTCATCCAGGAAACAAGGGTTTTGTTTCATTTCTTAATACAAATTTTTGCAGTTAACGCCTGCAGCCATGGATAACCTTCATTGAATATTCCCCTTATCAATAAAATACATTCCTTCTTTCTTCTTAATTTTCATAGATAAAGGATGCAATAACCATTAGGGTTCTTCTAAACAATCTCACCAATGTCCCACAGCGACATCAAGGCAACATTATTTTATTTGCCATTAGTTATCACTGGAATGTGCCTGTGTTGTTTAACTTAGGGATTATTTTTATTCATTCACGGGATGTGGGCTTCGCCTGCAGGGCCAGCTTTTACTGTCCATCCCTGGTTGCCTTTGAGAAGGTGGTGATGAGCTGCCTTCTTGAACCTTTGCAGTCCATGTGGTGTAGGTACACCAACAGTGCTGTTAGGGAGGGAATTCCAGGATTTTGACCCAGCGACAGTGAAGAAACGGTGATATATTTCCAAGTCAGGAATGGTGTGTGGCTTGGAGGGGAACTTGCAGATGGCGGTGTTCCCATCTATCTGCTGCCCTTGTCCTTCTAGACGGTAGTGGTCATGGGTTTGGATGGAGCCTTGGTGAGTTTCTGCGGTGTATCTTGTAGATAGTACACACTGCTGCTATGGTGCATCGGTGGTGGAGGGGGTGAATTTTTGTGGATGTGGTGCCAATCAAGTGGGCTGCTTTGTCCTGGACGGTGTCAAACCTCTTCAGTGTTGTGGGAGCTGCACTCATCCAGGCAAGTGGGGAGTATTCCATCACACTCCTGACCTGTGCCTTGTAGATGATGGACAGGCTTTGGGGAGTCAGGAGGTGAGTTACTTGTTGCAGGATTCCTAACCTCTGACCTGCTCTTGTAGCCACAGTATTTATATGGCTGGTCCAGCTCAGTTTCTGGTCAATGGTAACCCCCCAGGATGTTGATTCAGTGAGGGTAATGCCATTGAACGTCAAGGGGTGATGGTTAGATTCTCTCTTGTTGGAGATGGTCATTGCCTGACACTTGTGTGGCGCGAATGTTAGTTGCCACCTGTCAGCCCAAACCTGGATATTGTCCAGGTATTGCTGCATTTGGACATGGACTGCTTCAGTATCTGAGGAGTCGCAAATAGTGCTGAATATTGTGCAATCATCAGTGAACATCCCCACTTCTGACCTTATGATGGAAGGAAGATCATTGATGAAACAGCTGAAGATGGTTGGGACGAGGACACCATCTTCAGCTGCTTCATGAATGATCTTCCTTCCATCATAAGGTCAGAAGTGGGGATGTTCACTGATGATTGCACAATGTTCAACACCATTTGCGACTCCTCAGATACTGAAGCAGTCCGTGTTCAAATGCAGCAAGATCTTGATAATATCCAGGCTTGGGCTGACAAGTGGCAAGTAACATTTGCACCACATAAGTGTCAGGCAATGACCACCTCCAACAAGAGAGAACCTAACCATCACCCCTTGACATTCAATCGCAATACCTCACTGAATCCCCCACTATCCACATCCTGGGGGTTACCATTGACCAGAAACTGAACTGGACTAGCCATATAAATACTGTGGCTATAAGAGCAGGTCAGGAGCTAGGGAACGTGTGAGGAGTAACTCACCTCCTGACTCCCCAAAGCCTGTCCACCATCTACAGGGCACAATTCAGGAGTGTGATGGAATACTCCCCGTTTGCCTGGAGGGAAAGGCACCAGGAATTAGTTTTGTTGTTATGCAGCCTGATGAAAATCTTAAGTGCCCATGCAGTTAGTAGATTTTAAATGTAATTATTTAGTAGTAGTTAACAGGAAGGGAGCAGGGTGAGTTGAACACAGGGTCTCTAAAAGGTGACTTAGTTAAGGCCACTGAATGATGTTTTTCTGAAGTTCTAAAATTTTACACGATTAAAAACAGAATTTCACGTATTCAATCACTATGAATCAGTGGGCCCTGATCATTGCCCTTTCAGGAACACACTGTTGACATCGTCAATCTTTCCACTAGAGCTCAACATAACTCATTGTCCAAGTGTATGCACACTCAAGGTCTGCTTTGTGAGCATGAGCGCTAAATTTTTCACAGCCTGGAATCTTACAGAGTACAAAAAATTTGAACATTGTGCATTTGTTGCTGTAATTTGTTTCACTGGGAGCTTCATTGAGACAAGAAAGAACAAGGGTTTGGTTTGGAAAGTAGAACAGTTGGGACCTCTGCTGTTGGTTCATGAGCTCTGCAGTCAACATGAGCGAGTTAAACTCTCACAGTGTTCAATAACAAGAGCATCAATATTTGTGTAGAACCTCATCTTATAACTTGAACTGATTCATACTCTAAATGAATATGCAGTATATTGGGTGAGAATGGTTTTATTGCTGAACTTTAACCTTGAATTGAGCTTTGATTGATTGGATGGAAGTTCGGCTGTGAGAGTCGTAGAATCATGGCATGATGCAGCGCAGAAGGAGGCTATTCGGCCCATTTTGCCTGTGCTGGTTCTTTCAAAGAGCTATCAATTAGCCCCACTCCTCACCACCCCTTCTCTTTCCCCATTGCCCTGCAACTGTTTCTCCTTTGAAGGTTCAATTAATTCCCTTTCCAAAATTATCATTAAATACCCCTGGATTTCTACCTCCAAAAACTGGCTTATACCAGATGAAACTGTACCAATTGCACACGAGGGTCGTGGTTATTCCCCGAATCTCAGATTACAGAAATGTTGGGATCACCTGCAGAAAGAGCCTTTGCTGGTAAACTTTCTCTGTCAAGCTGAAAGTGGGAAAAAACTAACTCCATCCAGTTCTAAATATCAGTGAAAGAAATGATAGATGCTGGTAATCCAGATGTTTATAATTTGGGTGTTAATCCAGGTGTTTTATTCCTAGGTGTTTTAATCCGGGTGTTTATAATCCAGGTGTTAATCAAGATGATGCATATCCAGGTTTTTATAACCCAGCTGCTATTGACCCAGTTGCTGTTAATGCAGATGTCTACAATCCAGCATTTGTTAACCCAAGTCTTGATTATCCCATTGTTGTTAATCCATCTTCTTTATGATCCAACTACTGTTAACCTAGGCGTTTACAATCCAGATGGTGTTTTCCCAGGTTCTGTTAATCCAGCTATTTATAATCTGGATGTTGTTAATCCAATTGTTTTATGATCCAGGGGCCATTGATCCATTTATAATCTAGGTGTTGCTAATCCAAATATTGTTTATCCATGTGTTTATAATCCAGATGCTGTTACTGCAGAGGTTGCACATCCAGGTGTTTATTATCCAGATGCTGTTTATCCGGGTGCCGTTAATGGAGGGGCTGTTAAACCAGGTGTTTATAATCCAGGTGCTATTACTGTAGATGTTGTTAATCCAGGTGAAGTTGAACTGTTGCATGAGGTAAAAATTGGGCATGTTTTTATAGAAGAACTATTGATAATATTTCAAACATTATATCTGCTTGGAATAAGTGTTTGAAAATGCAATGTCTCGTTTTGGGAAAAAGCAAATAGCTCACAGGGAGACTGGGGATGATGATGTTCCTTAATTCTACTGGGGCTTTCTGCACCTGCTCAAAATTCATAGATTTGCCTGATAATTCCCTTCAACTGAGAAAATATCCTTGGGATGTTTTACTATGTTAAAGATTACATACATATAAATGCAAGCTGATGTTATTATGGAATCATACAAGGTAGAGGGGGGCCATTCAGCCCATTGTCCTAATGCTGACTCTATGAATGAGCTATTCAGTTGGTTCCATTCCCCTGCTTTTCCCCCACAGCTTGTTGCAACATGGGAGGAAGAGGGAAAAAACACAAAGAAACCTTTTGTAATGCCTCCTCCAATGTTGCTACTTCCCACGACCCAGGCCTCTCCCTCTGCACCTGATGCCCAGAACGTTTCCTTCCACAGCGGACAGAATGTGCTGTGGGCTTGGCCTCCTGCAGTGGCAGACAGACGTTACAAGTTGTGTGACCTATCCTGTAGGAATGGAGGGGAGTGTGTTGGACGATTGTGAGGAATCTAGCAAATTTGTCTGCTGTGGTCAAGTAGCTGGTGTGGAGTGTGTAAGTTGTGAGGTGTTGGGAAGTGAGGGTAGCAATCATGGTGGGTGTACATGTATGAGGAGGAGGGTGTCTAATGATGAGTTATGCAGTAATTGTAGAAGAATAAGAGGTGGGGGAGGGAGGGGAGCATTGTCAGTGTGGAGCTGGAGGTGTTAGAGGTGTGAGCAAAGAAGAGGAGAGCAGGACTCTTACCTTATCAAAACTGGTGATGAAATCATTGGATTTCTGTTTAACATCCAGCCACATCTTGGAGGCTGAGCCCCTGACTCTGGCCTCCCAGTGACCTCTGGGTGATGGAGATGTTGCCCTGATGATTTACTGCCCACTGCCTACCAGCTGGACCAAGGACTGTCACATCACAGAACCCATTTGATTTTTCCAACAACTTCCCTCCGTTTTATCCAATTACTGAAATGTCCCTTTGTCTGCTGTCAGAATCTACGGACCGTTTCAGAGGGGCTGGTTGCCTTTAAGTGGTGCCAGAGAAGCCCCATCTTCCCAACTCAATCCCCTCCCCATACAAAAGATAAAAGCAAAATACTGCGGATGCTGGAAATCTGAAACAAAAACAAAAATAGCTGGAAAAACTCAGCAGGCCTGACAGCATCTGTGGAGAGGAGCACAGTCAACGTTTCGAGTCCGTATGACTCTTTATCAGAACCCTCCCCATACAAATAGACATGTAGCTAACAATCAGCACAGGTAGCTATAGCTGCATGACTGAGTTATTTTAACAAAGCCTCAGCACTGATATATATAACCTGGGACTTTGTGAACAGACATGTGTGACATGTGTCTTTTTCCTTGTACACCTTTGTAGTTGGCACAACCAAATTTCTAGGTGAGGATTTATAATGAGTACAATATTTCATATCCATCTTTTGGAAGATACATTAAATCAAGGTCCCATCTAACCTCTCAAGTGGACATAAAAGATCCTATTACACTATTTTGGAGAAACGCAGGGGATTTCTCGCTGATGTCCTGGATAATATTTATCCCAAAGTCAGCATTGTTAAAGCTGTTTACCTGGCCCTTATCAGTTTCCTGTTTGTGGGATCTTGCTGTGTGCAAATGCTGCGTTACTTAGATTGTAACAGTGATTATAGTCCCAAAGTACTACATCCTGAAGCCATGAAAGGCGCTACAGATATTCAAGTTCTCACTGTTTCTTCTCTTTTATGTGTAAGGCATGTTAATAAGAAGAGATTGCAAAAATTGACCAATAGAGGGCAATGTTGAGCAAATGCAAAATTATTCTCTCCGATATAATATCCTCCGAGCATAACATTTTCTCAACCTTATTTTTTTCAGACCCTCAACATAATGATGCCTATGAAATGTGAAATAAATGTTTTCTGATAATTTTTAATCTGACCAGCCACATTTATCGTCTCAGCATGAGGAGATGTAGATGAACAAGACTATATATCAATTCCTTCAGAGTTTAAAGCATGTTGGTTTATCCCTTGGTTGCTTATAATAATATGTATTCTCAATTCATCAGCTAGAGGTAATGTTCTGGGAATCATGAAGCTTATAATTTTACCAGAGATAATCTGCTCATATAAACTTTACTGTCCCTGAGCTGTTGTGTTACTGCCAGTGTGGAGCTGAATTTGCTATTATGCATCAGACTTGTCAGGAGCAGAGAGATAGAAGCATCTTGTGCAGTTGTTTAGCCACAGCAACATGATGTTAATCTATCTTTGTTACGCAGAATAGTCTGCAGCGCGATGTACATCACTTGCAGTTATTCTAAACTCAAACTTAAAACTAGCTCAATGGGTAACAACATTCTATAGGTTTTTCTACACACCTTTGCATTAGCTTCTCTACATGGCATGCACATCATACTTTCCGTGAACGTGGGTATTCTGTCTGTCGTTGGAAGTATGTAAGAACAGTGATAGAGGGAGTTCTTCTCTTCCCAACATGGGAAAGCAGAGTTAGTGTGAGGAGATGGTGAGTTGAGACTGGCTGTTTCCTTATGGGGAGAAACAAACTATCAAGGTGAAGAGGATGGGCTACTCCAGAGAAACATTCTCTCCCCTGCACTTTCTACCCCGTTCGCTAGTGTACCCTGGACCAAATAAAGATCAAACGCTTTATTACAAGTCCTGACCTAGACTGTGGTGTGCAGGGCATGATTTCAAAGCTTGCAGATGATATGAAGATCAGAAATGTTGTCAACTGTGGTGAGGATAATCTTGAACTTCAAAAGGACATAGACATGTTGGTGGATTGGGCAGGCAAGTGGCAGATGAAGTTCAATGCAGAGAAGTGTGAGCTGATTCATTTTGTCAGGAAGAATATGGTGAGACAATATAAAATAAAGGGAGAAGCTCTAAAGGAGGTACAGGAACAGAGGGACCTCAGTGTATATATACATAGGTCATTGAAGATGGCAGGGCATGTTGAGAGAGCAGTTAATAAAGCATATGGTATCTTAGGCTTTATTTATAGGGGCATTGAGTACAAGAGTAAGGAGGTCATGTTGAACTTGCATAAGACACTAGTTAGGCCTAATCTAGAGGACTGTGTCCAGTTTTGTGCACCATACTTGAAGAAGGATGTGAAGGTATTGGAGAGAGTATAGAGCAGATTCACAAGAATGATTCCAGGGATGATGAACTGTAGCTATGAGGTTGGATTGGAGAGGTTGGAGCTCTTTTCCTTGGAGAAAAGAAGGCTGGGAGGAGACTTGATAGAGGTATTCAAGATCCTGAGGGGCATGGACAGGGTAAATATTAAGAAACTGTTCCCACTCAAGAGAACATCAAGAACTAGAGGGCACAGATTCAAAATAATTGGCAAAAGGAGTAAATGTGATGTGAGGAAAAATTTTTCACCCAGAGGGCGGTTGGAGCCTGGAACAAACTTCCTGAAAGGGCAGTGGAGGCAGGTTTGATCGAGGTATTCAAAAGGGAGTTGGATTCCTACCTGAAAATAAATAATGAGCAAGATTATGGGGATAAGGCAGGCGAGTGGGATTAGGTGGAATGCTTTTTCAGCAAGCCAGTGCAGACTTGATGGGCTGAATGGCCTCCTTCTGCATTGAAAGATTCTGTGATTCTTTCATTGTCAAACAGGTCAGGGATCATTGACCTAGTTTCGGAAGGCATTGACTGAGTGCAGGGGGGGTCATTGACCCAGTGCGGGAGTGGGCGGCCACTGACCCAGTGCAGGGGGGGTCACTGACTCAGTGCGGGGGTGGGGAGGATGGGCGGCCACTGACCCAGTGCAAGGGGGTCACTGACTCAGTGTGGGGGTGGGGAGGGTGGGTGGCCACTGACCCAGTGCGGGGGTGGGCGGCCACTGACCCAGTGCAGGGGGGTCACTGACTCAGTGTGGGGGTGGGGAGGGTGGGCGGCCACTGACCCAGTGCGGGGGTGGGCGGCCACTGACCCAGTGCAGGTGGGGTCACTGACTCAGTGTGGGGGGAAACTGGCCTGAGTGCAGGGGGGTCATTGACTGAGTGCAGAAGTCGCTATTGGTCGATCAACAAGAACCTCATTGTGCCCATCAGTGGAAGGAGCTGGCACAACCTATTTAACCTGAGACAATCTATCATGCCCCCCTGCACCCCACCAATGTTTGATCCAGTGAGGGATGTGACCGGACAGCTGAAGGGGCTGGTGGATAAGGGTATGACCAAGGATATCTCTGTGCAATCCCACCAGACAAGCACAGATATAACCAAAGCCAGGAATCCACCCGGATTGTAGAACACACCACAGGGATGCTGAACCTGAGACAAAAACAGAATTACCTGGAAAAACTCAGCAGGTCTGGCAGCATCGGCGGAGAAGAGCAAAGTTGACGTGAAGGGTCATAAGGACTCGAAACATCAACTGTGCTCTTCTCCGCTGAGGCTGCCAGACCTGTTGAGTTTTTCCAGGTATTTCTATTTTTGTTTTGGATTTCCAGCATCCGCAGTTTTCTGTTTTTATGCTGAATCTTAGATTCGGGTCTTGACCATTTTGGCTGTTCTTTACACTGTGTCCCCAAAGGAAGTCTCCTGTATTACTGCAGCGTGCTGTATAACCTCACATTGCAGACAGACCTGCATTTGAAGGAGGAAGAGCAATAGCAGCCCTTACTGGAAAGGAAGAAATGGCAAAAGGAGAGGAAGCAGTAGGAGGGTCAGATCAGCATCTTGTATAGCCAAGGATGCGGGGGGTGAAGCTAATTGCTGATTGATTCTGCTGAGCTGTTCACACCCCTACACTGAGAACTCTGCTTAACAGTCCTTGATACAGATTTCAGCACCTCCTTCAGCCTGCATTAAAGAACACTTAAAACTTCAGCTGACTTTTATATCAATGAGTCAGAAGCTGCTATTAACCCATACTGTCAACCGAAGTGTCAAATGAGCTAATGAAATGGCAAACATGTTCCATTAATTTCTCATCCAGGTGATCAGTCTAAGTGCTCTTTAAAGAGCATTTACTAACTTCAATACTCCAATAAGGTGCACCTCCTTCTGGCCACATCAAAGCTAGTGAAGGGCTTCAGTTCCTCACTTTAGGATTCTCAGTCGCGCACGGCAGGGTGACTTTGGCTTGACAGGGTTGGCCCTGGGTTTAAGGTTCCCATGGCAGGAGAGGACAGCCTCAGGATGAGGGTCAACCATTTAGGACTGAGACAAGGAGGAATTTCCTCACTCCGACAGTTGTGAACCTTTGGAATTCTCTATCCCATCGGGCTGTGGATGAACAGTTCAGTGTATTCAAGACAGAAATCAATAGGATTTTGTATACTAAGCAAACTAAAAGATATGGGGATAAAAGCAAAATACTGCAGATGCTGGAAATCTGAAACAAAAACAGAAAATGCTGGAAAAACTCAGCAGGTCCTAACAGCATCTGTGGAGAGGGAAACAGAGTTAACATGTCGAGTCCATATGACGCTTCTTGAAGAAGAGTCATACGGACTCAAAATGTTGACTCTGTTTTTCTCACTACAGATGCTGTTAGACCTGCTGAGTTTTTCCAGCATTCTCTGTTTTTGTTAAAGGGTTTGGGGATTGGATGGGAAAGTTGAGGTAGGAGCTCAGCCATGATCTTTGGGGGAAGTTGTCGAGAGGTTGTATGGCCTACTCCTCCTATTTCTTATGTCGTTGGTGCTTGAGCATGTGCAGGCTTGGATCTATGGTGGGTATTGGCAGGGCCTGTGTGACTGGGTATCTGCACTCACTAATCTGGAGGAGAGCAGACTTGAGTAGATGGCTACAAACAAAAAACTACTGCGGATGCTGGAAATCCAAAACAAAAACAGAATTACCTGGAAAAACTCAGCAGGTCTGACAGCATCGGTGGAGAAGAAAAGAGTTGACGTTTCGAGGCCTCATGACCCTTCAACAGAACTGAGTTCTGTTGAAGGGTCATGAGGACTCGAAACGTCAACTCTTTTCTTCTCCACCGATGCTGCCAGACCTGCTGAGTTTTTCCAGGTAATTCTGTTTTTGTTTTGAGTAGATGACTGCCCTGCTTCAAGCCCTGCCCTCCATTTGGGTCCACCAATCTCCCCATTGAGTATTGTAGAATATACACAGCAGTCATTTAAACTTCCACCCAAGCTGCAAAACGTGCAATGATGATTCCCGTTGTGAGGGTCCAGCTAAGTATCTCCAAGTTGGATTGATGCAGTGTTGATGCTGTGTGAGATAACAACACACAGGCTGCAAGTAGACTCCTTCATACTCTCCGCCAGAGTACTGAAACTCAATGAAAGACCTTCCAATGTCTCGTATAACTGCATGGCTGAAGCCAGCAGCTTTCTTCTCATGATTGGGCCTCTGAGGCCCCCATCTCTGTTGCTGAGCAGATCTGGGAGAGGGCCTTTACTTTCCAGGGAGGTCTCGCCTGGGCTGTCACTAAGCTGCCAGTAAATGCTACTGTCCTCAGTTGCTGGGTGTTTCACCACTGGCAAACTCCTTTCACTCACTATGTGCCACATGCAATCTGAGCTAGTGCCTGGGTGGGGGGGATGATGGATCGGGGAGAGTGGAATTGCAGTGCATGATATTGCATCTTCAGGAAGATTACCATTCTGTGAGTGTGGTTGTGTTTTCTGTATACGTCACTTGAGGGGAAATGGTACAATGTATCATGCGATTCAGACTTAGTCACAGTTTGTTCTTAGGAAGACCCCAACTCAGACACGCGTACATGCTCTCCAACCATGCAATACTGGTATAAACTTCTCAAAACTTTCATAAATGAACCTATGTATTGGCGTGTTAACCAATCGCTTATAAGTGGTTGGTGCCTTGATCTTTATCTCCTAAGTAAGCGCAAGGAGAAGAAGAACAAAACATCTCAAAGATGTCCCTTGGGCATGGGTCTCCTGTTGCCAAGACCTCAAAGAGAGAAAAGGGAGAAAAGTTAGAAGATAAAAACAGGATTCTTGCTGGTGGCAGTCTTAACAAAACCGCTTCAAATTGTGAAGGTTGCTGCATTGATGCCTATCTCTGCTTGAAGCAGGCCTTTACAATGAAGCTGAAAATTGCATGTGATATGAGTGGGTTTCCTGATTTATAATGTGATCAGGAGGGCAACCAATCAATCAGTTTAATACGACGCCCAGGAATTAGAATGATCTTGGGCCTCATTATCAAAGAGGTCATGTATTGCTTGCTGTGCCCACCCCATTCTCCGCCATCTCATCTCCATCTCTAGTTTAAAATCAATATGCAAGTTTGAAGGCATATTTTTGTGTGTACCAGAGCTGAATTTTCCAGCTATTTCCTGTGTTTCTCTACTCTTATCACAGTTGGGGATGTGAGGCTTCAGCAGACACAAGAGACCATCTGAGACTCCGATAAGTGCAGACACTGCACGCACTTGGAACAGAAATGAAGCTGTGATATTCATGTTCTGGCTGCATTTAATGAGCTGACAAGTTACGTGTGAGATCTGGGGATTAGGATTTGACAAACGCATTGAATATAATTAGCCTTGGCAAGTTATCTGGCATTTGTGAAAAAAGATAGTTAAAAATAAGAAGTATTCTGTTATTTAAAATCTGAACTATTTAGCACAGAAATTCTTGAGTTATTTTTAATCTGATACAGCAACATTTTGGTAACAATAACTCAAGGAAATTGGTTTTTGAGTGTTTATTTATTCAGCTTGCAAATTTTGCAATGAAATTTTTCGTGAATAAATGTTTTAATGAGCAAAATTAAATTTTATGACCTGAATCAGTCTCGCTTTCAAAAACAATGTGCTATAACCTATTATTATTCCTGATATTATTATATCTGTGAAGAAATGTACATATTTAAAATCTAACAACATCTGCTTAACTTCCTTAGAATGCATTGCATATAAAATTGGGGAAAACAACTGGCCAATGACTTCTGTTTGAAAGAGTTAACGTTTCCAACTCTCATTGGTCCCTCTGCCTACAGAGATAATGATGAATTATTTATCTCGCATCCTGCAAGACCCATGGCAGTTCCTTGGCTAACAACAACTTGAACAACCTAGCTGAATATTGATAGAGCTTTAAACTGGACTGTGTTACTGAATACGAGAGTATATTAGAAAATGAGGGGCTGGAATAAGAGCAATCACACAAAAAAAGGAGTTGTGGTCAAATAAGATAGCGTTTGAGAGGATAATGTGTCAGAACAAGAGGAATATGAAAATTAATTTGGCGGCTGAAGATTAATCCTTTAATGAGGATGAATTGTTGGGACTGGGTAACCCTGTTCTATTACCTTTGTAACCCAATGTTGATTCTTGGGATTGAATTTGATGTGGCTCTCGGGAGTGGGTTGGGTGGTGGGGATGGTAGAATCGGGAGGGAAAGTCAGGGGTCACCTTCCCAAATTATGGCCATTTAAGAGCCTCTTCCCATCACCACTGATACTCTACCAGTGATGGTTGGGGGTGGGGGGGGTGGGGGAGGGGCGGGGGGGTGTTTGTGATAGGTGGGTCTCCCTGCCAAATTGGGAAACCACCCAGTAAAACTTGGGGTCTCCCTGTGAGCTCGATGCAGGCGGTCCCCCAGATTGGGCTCTCCCATGGAGGGTGCCTGATGAACACAGAGAAGCTGGTCTGGGCTCCCGGAAATGGTTGCGAAGCGGCTGCCCTCAGCTTTATGCCCACTGTTGGGAACATCACTGCCACCCTGATGAAATTGGGCCCTTGGTTAGTTTGGTTGATGAGAGTTTTTGTTGCCAATAATTATAAGGCCCTTACTTGAAAAGAGTTTGGACAGTTTCAAGTGAGTTCCCATTGGACATAGACAGAAATAATAACATCAACACTTGCGTTACTACAGTGACTATAATGTAACAAAATGGCCAAGACAAAGCGTTAACAAATTCAAAATGGATCACAAGCCAAAGAAAGAAATTTTGGGAGTAGTGACCAAAAGCTTGGTCAAAGAGGTGGGTTTTTTTAGGATGCTCATCAACAAAGAGAGGAAGTGGAGAAAACAAAATTAGCTATAATTTGACATTAATTTGGGAATATTGCTGGAAAAGGCAAAAACAGCTAGCCAACATAGGAAGTGGAAACATTATGCAGTTTAAATAAGATATCATTGACATCCCAAACTTGGCCATCAATATAAGGAGGATGAAGTGAGGGTGGGGATTCTGAGTCAGCGTTCCGGAGCCCTAAACGTACTCAAAGATTTGGCGTCTGGTGACTCCTTGACGTTTCTCGAGAATTCCCAGCCCATGCCAGGGGAGAAGATTCTAATCCTAAACAATGAAACAGCCTTTTGTTCTGCATATGTAATACATAGTTGGTCATTTTGCTAAGACCATCTTTTCAGGTGTTTATCCTGCATATAATCTCATGTCTCTATCCTACAAGCTCTGTTTATAATACAAGTGAGCACATAGATCAATCTTTCCCTTTTACTATAGCATGTGGTACCTTGGCAACTTGTCTCTTATTACGGTTTGAACATTTTCTTAACCTTGGTGTTTATCATTCTCTTGTCCTTGCTGATCCAAGCTACCTGTTATTCATATATAGAGACATACATACATAGATGAAGATTTCCCTTCACCACCTACAACCACCATCCCCATGTCCCCCCCACCCCACCCCCACGCATGCCCCACCCACCCCCACAACTCCCACTATGGTTCTAATGCTAAAATTGCTAAGGAAAAGTACACAGCGATACCTTGACCATTTAAGTTATCTTTTGTCAAATTCTAACACCATTAAATGCTTAACTCCCAAGCAAAATGTTTCTGGGCTGGGTTTTTGGTTAGAGGAGCTATGTGTGTGTTGAACATTTCCAAAAGGATTATATGTTCTGAAGAGTCTGCTCATTTCTGAAATTGGGATCTAGAATAATGATGCCATAGAAGAATGATGCCCAATTGCAGAAGTGAAACAGAAGGAGGAAACATGTATATTATCTACAATCAAGAACAGCAGTTTTTAATATATTAATTCATGGGCTGTGAGCGTCGCTGGCTAGGCCAGAGTTAATTGCCCATCCCTAACTGCCCTTGAGAAAGTGGGGGTGCAGAAAATTGCTGTTCTTTGACAGTGGTTTTGTGGCAGGTCAATTGACATTGTCAAATAATTCGCAAACAAGTTTGAGCTAGTTATAGGTTCAATGCCGTAAAATAATTTGCCTTTTGGGATGTTTTCAGCTCCGAGGATTTGCAGAGAAAATGTCCCCTACAAAAAAAACCAATTAAAATACATTGGATCATTTTTATTGGAGAGTTTAATGAACTCTGGAGACTGAGGGGAAACTTTAATATGGATGAAAGGATGGAGACTTGCGAGTGGAGAATGTAACTGGGCAGATGAGTAATTGAAGATCGCGTGAAGTGAGGTAGCTATCAGATCTGAAAAAATGCATATTGGAGGGTGAGGCATGCAAAGGATAATAGGTGAAATGTTGCATGGGCTTAAAAGCAGAGGATGCGGAATGGGCAAACAAACATGCAGAGAAATCATGTGAGCATGAATGAGGAACACAGATTAACTGTGATCTCACTGAATGGTGGGCGGAACTGGCTCAAGGGTAGGAATGGCCTTCTCCTGTTCTTATGCTCTTATTAGCAAATGGGTTAATTAGGTAAATTCTCTAAACTTCTCTAAAGCAATTTCCCCCCTGTGAAAACAAGTATTGGAAACATATACATGCCAACTGTGGCTCAGTTGGTGTGTCAATCTCTGAAGCAGAAAGTGGGTTCAAGTTCAACTCCAGTACATGAGCACATAAATCAAGGCAACCACTGCAATGCATTAAAGATGGAGTGCTAAACTGTCGGAGGTGCCATTTCTTGGATCCAATGTTAAACTGAGGTCCTATTTTCCCTTTCAGGTGGACATAAATGATCCCATGGCACTAATCTGAAGAAGAATGGGGAAGAAAGGCCAACATTCATCCCTCAATCAACGTCACTAAAAAACAGACTATCTAATCATTATCATGTTGCTGTTCATGGCAACTTGCTGTGTGTAAATTGGTTGCTGCATTTCCTATATTATAGCAGTGACTACTGGCTGGATTTTCATCCTAGTGGTGGGTAGCAGGAGTTGGTAAATTTCCTGTTTTGGCAGGCCAGCCTTGGGAGAAAGTGTTGCAAAGGTGGGGTTTTCATCCTGACAGTGGAGCGGTGTGGGGGGGGCGAGGTTGGTTGGGGGGGGGCGGGGGGATGGTGTGCGGGGGTTCTGCTGAATGGAGTCAGGCCCACTGGCCCTGGAAGCAATGCAGCGGCAGCCGCAAAGGCTGTCGGGTGCCGAGGTGGGCTGGTGCTCTGGGCCTTTGAACTAGTTACAATAAAAACAATAAAGCAGAAAACATCCCTTGCCACTCATACCCCCTTATCCCCATACAGCCCACATGCTCTCTCCATGCCATCTTATGCCAACTCATGACTCCATCCACTCTCAATATCCCCCATATCCTGCATGCCAAGCTATGCCCCTCCACCCACCCAATGGTCACTCATAATCTCCAGGCTGACACTTACCCAATGTATATATACAGAACAATTTTTTTTATTATTCATTTATGGGATGTGGGCTTCGCTGGCTGGGCCAGCATTTATTGCCCATCCCTAATTGCCCTTGAGAAGGTGGTGGTGAGCTGCCTTCTTGAACCGCTGCAGTCCATGTGGTGTAGGTACACCCACAGTGCTGTTAGGGAGGGAGTTCCAGGATTTTGACCCAGCGACAGTGAAAGAACAGCGACATATTTCCAAGTCAGGAAGGTGAGTCACTTGGAGGGGAACTTCCAGGTGGTGGTGTTCCCACCCATCTGCTGCGCTTGTCCTTCTAGATGGTAGTGGTCGTGAGTTTGAAAGGTGCTGTCTTAGAAGCCTTGCAGATTTGCTGCAGTGCATCTTGTAGATGGTACACACTGCTGCTACTGTGTGTCGGTGGCAGAGAGATTGAATGTTTGTGGATGTGGTGCCAATCAAGCGGGCTGCTTTGTCCTGGATGGTAGCAAGCTTCTTGAGTGTCGTGGGAGCTTCACTCATTCAGGCTAGTGGAGAGTATTCCATCACACTCCTGACCTGTGCCTTGTAGATGGTGGACAGGCTTTGGGAAGGTGGGTGAGTTCCTCTCCGCAGGATTCTGAGCCTCTGATTTGTTCTTATAGCCACAATATTTATATGGTTAGTCCAGTTCAGTTTCTGGTCAATGGTAACCCCCAGGATGTTGATAGTGGGGGATTCAGCGAGGGTAACACCACTGAATGAATGCTATAGTTACAATGTCATGTGTGATAAAGCTTTTAAAAAGCAGTTATACATTCATAGCATTGTTACAAAGGACTCATTTTACTATAGCCCTATAAAGGTATCGTTTGAATTGCCCTTTAAAGTAACACGAGTAGAAATGGCAAGCATTTGAATAATGGAAGCCTGGGCTCTCAGCCAAGCCTCATTATGTATTCTTGGCATTATCCTATTAAAACAGCTGAACCCAAAGGAAAAAAAAAATGCTTGATTGACAACTTTCTCTGTTAGATACATTTCTCAATTCTTCAACGCGTATTTACACAAGATAAAGAGGTATCAATATTTGCACTTTCTGCAGTTGATATGTTAATGGGCTGGTTGATTGACACTTTTCGGGCTGTAGTAAAAGGAGTTTTTGGTAAGAAACTTATGAATGACTTTTTTTACAGCTTTTTTCACATGTGACATTACTATAGGTTTCATTGGTTCTGTACAGAGAGTATACTGGATATGAATGCATTGAAGTGTCATCAGATGGCATGGAGGTGATGAGTTGCCATTGAGGGTGGATGGAGGGAGCTTAGATTGGCATGGGGGCATGACTAAGATCTTTGAACTTAGCTTTCAAATAGTCCCGTCATCCAGGCTATGGTTCACAACAACTCCGCCATGAAGCTAGCCAGGTCAGGAGTGCAGGATGTGGGTTCATGATCTGCACCAGCCCGTCCCTTTATCCCACGCTGACAAACATCTGGGGTGCCAGGAATAGGGCTAGGAATCCCGAGACTGGGTCCAGGCAGCCATTTTTGAAGGTTCGCAGAGTCTCCCCGACTCTATGAAAGTCCAGCCCGACATCTGAAAAAGTACTTCATTGGCTGTAAAACACTTTGGGACATCTAGTGGCCGTAAAAGGCACTTTATAATTACAAGCCTTTTATTTATTTTTAAAACCATGGGTGACATCCCTGAGTTTTCGAAACATTTCCCTCATATTTTTAATCTACACCCAAAAGGTGGAGTTGATTTTCTTTATAGATGATGAATGATAAATGATAGATGATTTTGAAGCCACTGTATATTGGCAACTTTTCCTGATTTTATTTAAGGAACAAGTTTAGTTGCTTGATGTACTCACATTTTTGGTGTCACTGGTTCAGAAGTAGTTTAAATATTGTAATCCAGAGAACCGTATGCTCATGTTTAGACTGTTACCTTGATCGAATCTAGTGCAGGTACTTCATGGAAAAACAGAGAGAATTGTGTTCTCGAGTTGTCTCCAGTAGTTCACTGGTATTCTTTGAAAAGTAAAGGGATGACACTGTTATTTAATGGCACATGGTGCCAGTGATAGATTGCAAAGCATTTCTCAGTAAACCTGCAGTAAATATGTTGCAATTATTAATCTCCGAGTTTGAATTCACAGGTCAATGCTACACAGTGCAATGGTAGTCAGTGCACAACACTTCTCCCTAATAATACAACCAAATTCAGGAAACAAGGGCACCAAGCACCCTTGGAGTGATGGAGTTTCCTGTGCTGCTGAACTATATAGCAAATAAATCTGGAGGAGCCGTGCACACTAATGGGAAACTCCAAAATAGCAGAAACGAACTAGAAACTCCAGTAGGAGCTGTAGTTAAGGTCGAACAGTAGTTGTTGACAGTATTAGCTACAGCATTGTCATTTCCAAGGCACCATCACAACTCTTATCCAAACCAGGGCCCTTATGTCATTACTTTATATTACTCATTGATTTTAATTGAGAGTGAAACCTGGCTGGCGTAAAATCAATGTTATCCCCGATCCCATCCGTTTCCTGGCTGGCAGGATGGGTTAAAATTACCCTAATTTTGCAGGTGGAAAATTAGCATTGTGCCATGGGCTAACTACCTGGCGAATTTGGTTAAAATTACTCCCAGTGTGTCAAATCCAGCTGATGTCAGCTTGGAATTTCACATAAAGGATGCAGCCTCTTCCCTTTCAATCAATTACGTTTAATAATTCAAAAATAATGTAATAGCTACATTCCCAATTTGCTGCCTTATTTATATTCCTAATTCACCTTCATTTTCTTAGTGCAATTTATCTGTACACTCTCTCAACATGCACCACATAAGTATTGAAGACAATATCGCACATCGCTTGCAAGTTATGTTGGGAACGAATCACACCTCCACAAACATTCACTCCCTCCACCACCGATGCACAGTAACAGCAGTGTGTACCATCTACAAGATGCACTGCAGGAACTCACCAAGACTCCTTTGACAGCACCTTCCCAACACACGGCCACTATCATCTAGAAGGACAAGGGCAGCAAATAGATGGGAACATCACTACCTGGAAGTTCCCCTCCAAGCCACTCACCATCTTGACTTTGAAATATATCACCGTTCCTTCACTGTTGCTGGGTCAAAATCCTGGAACTCCCTCCCTAACAAGACTGTGGGTATACCTACACCACATGGACTGCAGCAGTTCAAGAAGGCAGCTCACCACCATCTTCTCAAGGGCAATTAGGGACGGGCAATAAACGCTGGCCCAGCCAGTGAAGAACACATCCTGTTTATAAAAAAAAAATTGTACAGATGGTATTTCATACAAGGTTAAAAGTAAGTCATTGGTTTAAGTGCGATCACAGATTACCAAAACACAGCTCATGTGCATACTAAGAATAAATTCCTCCTTTAAATGCCCTCCCTTCTGTCTGTAATTTCTGAAAATATTATCTCAGTAAAACAATGTTAATGAAATTTAAAATTGTGCTGAAATTACAGAAAATGAAGATTGAGAGGCTGCTGCAAAGTCATAACCATGGAACCTTACAACATAATAACAAATGAATCACATGGGAGTTTATTAAAGGAATTGACTCCATTTCCAAAAAGGAATTATAAGGGAAATAAGAGTGTAATGTGTTTGGGGGAGAGATTGAGAGAGAGTGAATATGAATGTTACTAGCTTGGAACACAATTTCATGGCTTGACTAAATTTTCAAGTCAGCTGAACCCTGAAATTGTGATATTGTTGTGTAACACTATCCTCGCCAGCTGTTGTTGCTTAAATAAGGACACAGAAATCCATGGGAGGGCATGATGCTGGGCAGTATGCCAGGTTGTGCCTGCTGGTGACCTCTGCCACTTAGCCTGCCTCAGAATTCAATAAAATATTGGCAACAGAGACCATTTTTCCCTGGATAAATGCAGCTTTGTTACCACTCCAAGCTGTAAGATTTCTGGGTTCGAGGCCACAGGCACCTCAATAGGCAGCCGACTATTCGTATGTAAACTTAATATAGTTAATTGAGTTTCTTAAGAAGCAACAGTTTAGATATGATACATTAACTAATTAGATGGAGAAAGGTATATAACCTGTAACAGCTTGTGATAACAGCATTCCTCTCTCTAGTCAAAGTGTTAGGAAACTCTTCCCTCAATCTCTTGATCTTCCTCCTCTTCCTCTGGGCCATCTTCCATCTGAAGAATGCCCAACGGGCACTGCCACCTCACCAGCACCTCAGGCCCCGCACCTCAGCAACCCCTCAGCCCACAGCCACCAGTTTGACACCAATATTTACACCCTTTTTGGGGGGGCTGGTAGCTTGCCCATTGTCAATCATCTATCTAACCATTCTGACCAATGGATACAGGACAGGTACTCAAAACCTCAGGGTGGTTACCACCCACTTGTGCGTCACACTGCTCGAGGTCAGCTTTTTAGTTTACATCTTGCTGAGGGTCATATGCTGGTCCTTTTTAAACAATTACAAAGATGGGGGAGGGAGGGGTACAGATGACACCATCTTAACTTAGGAATGACAATATGAACTAAGTGACCTTGCCTGCTTCCATAGACTGTTTAAAATGTTTTGCCTTTTTAGAAAGCTTTTTAAGGGGTGTTATATTATGCAGAAAATGTCTATTTATTCAAGACTCCAATTCCTTACACCGTATTCAATAAAACATCGACCACTTTTCCCTGGGCAAATGCAGCATTGTTACCACTCCCTGCTCAAGATAAAATAGATTCAACCCTGAGTCATTTCTTGCACATGCAACAAGAAAATAATTCACCAACCTGGAATCTAAGGGTCCATTTCATTGCTATGATTCCAACCCTGGTTCCAGGTGGGCTCTTTATGCACCATTAAAGAATCAAGAGTTAATCCTTCTTCTTGGCTTACTGGCCCTGAGAACCCATCAGACCCTAGTAAGTCCAGGTTTGGGGACTTCCAGCCTTGACTCCTGCCCTTCTCCCACCCTGACATCATACAGGCAGCGGTAGTGTTGTTCTCATTTGATATTGCAGATATCCCACGGCTGCCAACCCTGTTGCAATGTGGGTTCTTCAGATGTCTCAATGATGAGATCTTGAGCCTTGTATATTTAAAAATGAACTGTTTATTGTTAAGCTTTAACTATTTACAGATCCCAGGTTACTGTCATGCATGATGCTGTTACCTCCACGCAGGCTGGTTCCAGGGTGTTTTCTCTAAACATTCTTTCAGTCCATTACCATGTGACTCTATGCATCATACTGTGGGAAGTGCTATTCTCCAATCCCACAATAACCGTTGCTCCACTGAGCATCTTGACCATTACAGTGGCATGCAAGTATGCACAACATTATACAACAGGTAGCACAGTGGTTATATTGTTGGACAAGCAATCTAGAGGCCAAGACTAATGATCCAGAGATATGAGTTTGTAGTGATTGAAGATATAACCTTTCCTACTGCCTATTAGGGTCACGTGATTGTTCTGACGAATGAGGCCTAACGCGGTTAATCCGGGGGGAGGCGGAGGTTTCTAGTCAAGGACCTGGTTCAAGAATGTAGCTTCTTAAAGAGCTGCCTGAAATAAAGTTATCTGTTTCAAGTAGAAACGTGTCCAGTACATCAAGTCCGTTACATTTAGTGATGAGGATGGGATAGCTCCAAGGCTGCACCCCGCCTTGGGAATGTGAGTACATCAGTTCTAAAGGAAAAAGGAAAAGTATACTCACCAGTCATGCCACTCTTCGGCAGAATCGACCCTTATGATGCATCCATGGAAGACTGGGGCCAGTATGTACAGCGCCTTGGTTTTTATTTTGTGGAGAATAAAATAACAGCGGAGGAGAAGCAGAAAGCAATTCTTTTGACCGTCTGTGGTAGCAAGAGCTTTAACCTCATCCACAATCTGACGGCCCCGAATGCACCCAATTCTAAATATTTTAACGAATTAGTAGACGTCGTGAAAATGCATTTTCAGTCGATGCTATTGGTAAAAATGCAGAGGTTTAAGTTTAGCTCCAGAGTGAGGGCCCCGGGAGAGTCCATTGCAACCTATATAGCGGAGTTGAAGCAGCTGACTGAGCACTGCGACTTCAGAGACACACTGACTAACATGCCGGGGACCAGTTGGTTTGTGGCATTCACAACAACATCATGCAGCGCTGTTTACTTGCAGAAGTGAACATTGATTTGAAGTGCACCATGGAAATAGCGCTAGCAATGGAGGGTGCTGTGAGAGATGAGAGACTCGCAGGCTATACAGAATGTGCAACATGGCGCTGTTCTTCAGTTGGGGTGGGAACCTCCGCCAGGCATGGCACGAAAAGCAGAGAGGCTGCAGCGAAGTGAGATACAGTCTCTGCTGTTCAAACAATGAAAAGGCCCAATGGAAGCATTTCAGCAGTGATTCTGAAGTCAATCTGTTTTCGATGTGAGAATAACCATGTATCAGGAACCTGCAGATTCAAGGAGGCAGAATGCCATTACTGCCACAAAATAGGGCACATAATGAAGCAATGCAGGGAGAAATCAAGACCGTCCTTAAGACAGCGGACCAAGGTGATTGAATTGCACAATATAACAGAACCTGAAGCTGCTGATCCTGAAGCTGCTAATCCTGATATCTATTCCCTTTACTATGTCAAAGCAGTAAAAACTGAACTAATAACCATCACCATTCAAGTGAATGGAAAACCTCTAGTCACAGGGGTAGATATGGGAGCCTCAACCACAGCGGTGGGAGAACACACATTTAAATACTTAAATGAAGGTACCCAGATACTGAGTCTGGAGCAAACCATGGCTCAATTGAAGACATAGACTGGAGATTCAGTACAGGTACAGCTTCCAGTAATCATAGTGATAGGTGAAAGGCCTAGGGCAGGATTTCCAGGTTGTCGGGCAGGCGCAGTGGGCGGGCCCAGGAGCAGCCGGGAAACGGGCCATCGCACGCGATCGGCCCCCGACCGCGATCTCACGTTGGCCGGGGTTGGGAGTGGGGAGTGGGCGAGCGCTGAAATCGCGCAAGCGCGAAGGGAGCGCAGAATGAAAGCTCCCTGAAGGCAGAGAGCTGATTCAGGGAGCTGGAGAATTTTAAAGCCAGAAATAAACATTATGAAATTCCAAAAAAAAAAAAATTCCACCCCTTAGACTCACTGACCCAAACATCTTGACGATAAAAGTTCTGCCCAAACATTTTAATTTAAAAAAAAACTAGTATCGGAAACCTCATCCCACCCTTGGGTGCGGTTTCCTCAAAAGTCCAAAGGCCTCCTGGCCGATTCGCCCGCCTGCTGACCGTAACCTTGGGCGGGCAGTGAAAAATCCGGGTCAATTACTGCATTAATGGCTTTATTAGGCCTCTCAACTGTCGGCGGGCGCGCTGCCAACTTTTACATGTGCCCACCGGCCGAAATATCGCCCGCTATTTCACGCTTGGGCATGTCGGGTGCACACTCGCACCCCGAGCAAAAAATCCCGTCCCTAGTCTTCTAGGCCGCAACTGGTTACAGAAAAATTAAGCTCAACTGGTCAGGAATATTTCAAGTGAGACCGGGAGGAATTCCTGTGCTGTTAAGGAAATACGACCATGCATTTCGTGACGAATTGGGAAAGCTAAAAGGTTTGCAAGCAAAAAATATATGTAGATTCAGAGGTGACGCCCCATTGCCTTAAGGCCTGACCTGTTCCCCATGCCCTAAAGGAGAAGGTGGATGCAGAATTGTGCCACTTGGAGAAGCTGGGCATCATCCAGCCAGTCCAATTTTCGGAATGGGCAGTACGCGTAGTCCCTGTGATGAAACCTGATCAAACTATTCACATTTGTGGGGGCTACAAGTTAACTGTGAACAAGGCAGCTAAACTAGATAAACATCCTATCCCATGGATATGTACACAAAGATAGCTGGAGTAAAATAGTACGCGATGACATTGGGCGAGTGTCCTGACGTCATCGCGCACTCGTGCAATATTTTGCTTGGCGGGCGCATGTGGGTGCTGGAGAGGCACCCGCCATTAATTAAGCGCCCACTTAAGGCTCTTAACAGTCCCACTGAAGGTGATTTTTCCTCATCCCGTGCGATTTTCTGCTTGTCGCGTGGGCAAAACGGGCAGGTGGCCAGCCGAAATTTTCACAAACCTCATCCAAAGGTGGGATAAAACAAAGGTCAGCAGCATTGCCAGTGTGAGTAGTGAGGAGTTTTGGAGACAGTTTGCAGCTGGTTGCTTATTGGTACTTGACAGCTCCATCGCTGTTTGGGGCTTCATTGTTGGCATTTCCAGGCTTCATTTCAGGACTCCTTGGGATCTGCCAAGCCCCCGGAGGATTCAGACCATGTGGACCCTTGCAGGCATCAGATAGCCTTCCCTTACCCTGGTAATGGGGATTGTGGTCACCGCTGGTAGCACCTCCTCCTCTGAGGAAGAAGAGAGGGGCAGAAGGGAGAGGAGGCCAGGTATCCCTTACACTGTTCATTTCACTGTCTTTAAATTTGATTGGTTAAGGAGATACCCAATTGATTAAACTTTCAAGATGCTCTCGAGCGGGTGTTGCACTGTTTCACATGTGGCAAACATTAAATGAACAAAGAAAAAGTCTAACTAACAGCCAGCACCATTTGTTGGCTGCTTCCAGTAAATTCTGCGCCATTGTGTTTCATTATGAATTGTAACATTGAGCAGGCCCGAGGTTGGTCAAACAATTTTCAACAAAACTAGTGCCCCTGTAACACAAACCACCTTTCAGTACCTGTGCTTTGTGGCCATTGTATTGACATGAGATGAGAGAATGACAGTGAGGATTCCTGCACAATGTGAGTATTCACCTGATAACAGTGACAGTGGCCCAGCCTTTTCGGGTGCATATTACAGGGGAAGAAGAGCGCTTTGCACGATCAAGATCAAAGGCAAAGTCAGTGATTGTGTTGCTTTGATGGAAAGCCGATGTTTCAGTATTTAAAACAAAATAGTCCACATACCCAGAAAGGTCACTGCTCTGTTCTGCCCTTGGATGGTGTCTGATTCTGCTGACTGAGCATTTTTGAGCTGGAATTTCCCGTGCCCATTGGCGTCAGCATCATGGCGAGCGTGAGTGGACAGTGTGGCGGGAAGGCCTGACATCATCTTCACAACATCGTGAAACCAGTTTGTGATTGTCCACTCTGCCCGTCAATGTCGGGCCGCGTTTCCTGCCAGCAGATGCCGGGAATGTCATTTTAATACATCTGCATCTCATTATAAGCCCTGCCTCGCCGAAACACGCCCCCATGCTGGGTCAGCCAAGTGTGCCAATGTGTTTCACAACTGCACGTAAGTGACATGAACCTGGTGAGCTGCACTTCACTCAGGACTTTGAGCTCTGCTTGCTTACGCTTCTCCGGGCAGCACTCGTAGTCATCAGTGCCAGGCAGCACCACATCACTCTTAGCGGGGGCCCATGGGCAGGTCTCCACCTACCAGACCAGCCGTAAGGCGGGGGCGGCTTTTCAACAGCTGCAGGGCTAGGGCTTGTTTGGGGAAGGGGGAGAAGTGATCTCAGGCAAGATAAGAGGCTGCAGGGCGAGGACTGTACTGGGGAGAGGTGGGGGGGGGTACCCCGGGGTGTGTGTGGGGGCACATGTTAATCTTTGCAAGGCCTTAATAGGATGAGGGCTGAGGAGGCAGTCTCCAGAGGAGATGGAGCGAAATGGTGGTGAGGGTGTGTGTGAGAATGGGTGGTGATGTCCATTGAGATGGGCAGCGAGTGAGATCAGTGAATGTGTGATGGGCTTGAGTGTGTGAGTTTAGAGAAATGAGATGGTTGCCTTACCCTGGCTTCACGGATGAGATCATTCATCTGTTTTCTGCACTGGTTGAATGAGTTCTTTTGTGCAGCGTTGGCACTGACCACCTCTGCCACTGCCTCTCAAGCTGGAGCGGTGAGACTGATGGGCCTCCTGCGGTCAGAGCGGGGATTGAGGGCAATGCAGCGGGACCCGACCGTGTGCAGAAGGCGTCCCAAGGATCTGCACTCTTCTTGACTTTTGGGGCCATGTCTTTGCCGGTGTCCTCCTGGGCTGCGAGCATTGAGAAGTGTGGGCGCAGCTGCAGTTTAAATATGGTGCCCTGCGTGAGGAAGTGGCAAGTTAATGGAGTGGCAGACAAATCGGAGGCCTCCACGCCAGCGAGATGGCATGTTTCCTGTGGCTGCATAACTAATGAGGCAGGAGTGAGATGATAGGGCACAAGAACCGATGGATAAAATATTCTTTTTCTCACCTGCTGCCGCACTCAGTGAAAATCTGGGACGATTCTGCCCTTGGCTGTGTTTAGTGAACATATTTTGAAACCAATGTACAGTGAGTGCTCACTTCAAGTTGTGGCTGTGTTCCACCAAAACATGACTTAAGTGAAATGACTTTAGATGGAACATTATTGGTTCCTGTAGCAATCAATGTTAAAACTGTAGTTAGATTCCATAAGACCTTTCTCATCAGAAAAAACAAATACTAATAATTGTATTAAATTAATATTATAGTAATATTATACTGGTCTAAGTTGAGATATTTTTACATTGCTAATTTCCTACATCTGTTAATGAAATAACTTTAAAAATAGAATAAGTCTAAGACAATAAAAAAAAATAACTTTCTACTTATAGTATCTCCTGCTCACCGCAGATCCTGCATTTTTTTTTTCATTCATGGGGTGTGGGTGTCGCTGGCTGGGCCAGCATCTATTGCCCATTCCTAATTGCCCTTGAGAAGGTGGTGGTGAGCTACCTCCTTAAACCACTGAAGTCCATGTGGTGTAGGTACACCCACCATGCTGTTAGGGAGGGAGTTCCAGGATTTTCACCCAGCGACAGTGGAGGAACAACAATATATTTCCAAGTCAGGATGGTGAGTGACTTGAAGGGGAACTTCCAGGTGGTGGTGTTTCCATCCATCTGTTGCTCTTGTCCGTCTAGATGGTAGTGGTTATGGGTTTGGAAGGTGCTGTTTAAGGAGCCTTGGTGAATTCCTGCAGTACATCTTATAGATAGAACACACTGCTGCCACTCTGCATCGGTGGTGGTGGTGGGAGTGAATGTTTGTGGATGGGGTGCTAATCAAGTGGACTGCTTTGTCCTGGAAGGTGTCAAGCTTCTTGAGTGTTGTTGGAGCTGCACTCATCCAGGCAAATGGGGAGTATTCCATCACACTCCTGACTTGTGCCTTGTAGATGGTGGACAGGCTTTGGGGAGTCAGGAGATGAGTTACTCATTGCACAATTCCTAGCCTCTGACCTGCTCTTGTAGCCACAGTATTTAAATGGCTGGTCCAGTTCAGTTCCTGGTCAATGGTAATCCCCCCAGGATGTTGATAGTGGAGGATTCAGTGATGGTAATGCCGTTGAACATCAAGGGGCGATGGTTAGACTCTCTCTTGTTGGAGATAGTCATTGTCTGGCACTTGTGTGGCGCCTCCTGAACCTCCCACTACCTGATCCTCCTGCTCACTGCAGACCCTCCCTCTCCGTGGCATCCAAGTTGTGGCCTCCCTCCCACCACCCCATCACCCCCCACCCCACCACCACCACCCACCCCCTCCCCCACCCCCTCCCCTCCCCGACCTACCCTCTCACCGAACCTCCCACTCCCTGACTTACCCTATCAGCATTTCTCTCTTCTGGACTTGGGTTCCTGTTGAAGACCTAGATCCTGTCTGAAACCAGAACTCTGACATTGTGGAAGTGCGAGTTCCAATGATGCAGAAGTGCCGAGATCAACCGCTGACCAAAACTCAGAAGCAAGGGAGCAAGGAGAGGCCGCTCCAAAATGATGCCAATTGGGGCATGCAATAATGATGTTAAAAAGAATTTTGCAATGCTCAGTGAGTTTACAGGCCCAATTAGCTTACCGACGTTAAGGGAAAACAGTATTAAACAGGGCAACGTTAAGCAATTTCTTACTGCATATATAGTCCTCCATCTAGTGGTAGATGTGATAACTGACTGAACTCAGGTCCAATGTCACAGGATTGTGCGTGAGGCCATTAGAAACCTGCTCTGTTTCTTTTCCATTAAATAATATGAGACACTGACAACATTTCTCAACCAGCAAAGTACCATGTGTTTATTTTAACTTATGACTGGACATCAGGACACACTTGCTGTGCCTTGTTTGAAGTGGCTTTTATAGTGTGGAGCTCCAAGCATACATAGTTGGGTCTGCCTGAATATTGCTCCATGTTAGTTTCTCCCTTCCCCACAATGTGCGCGCATCAACACAACTGCCCACACTTCAAGCAAGGCAACCACTTTATCAGAATTATAAATTAGAAGCGAACTTTATTCGATAAACTCTCCTTTTGGATGAGGCGACAAAACAAGTGCATTTTATCTGTCAGTCCAATAAATAGAAACAATTGCAGTCTTTCGGATTGTAAAACCGACCATCACTATTCTCTAGGCCTCTCAATTAATACGGTTTACAGGAAACCTTCCTTTGAAAAGTATCGTAAAGTTTAGATTTTATTGCAAATCCACCCAATCGTGAGCCTGGGTTGAAAGCACATTTCTCAGTGTCTCAAAGTTACAACAAGTTTCTGCTTTTATTGTCATCTGTCCCCCCCCCAACCCCTTATTGGCCTCACACTGTGTGCTGCTGTATTTATTGAAGCTTTTCCAGTTAAGGTTGAAAGCTTGTTCACAGTGGGGTCTCTCCAAGGCCGGCAATGCAGACAAAAGCAAGCAGTGAAAAAATAATGCAGATCACCAGGGCGCAATCATTAATATCTGTGATTTGTCATTTCAGTGCTGTTCCATTGTGTTCCTAATAGAGTTTACAAGGCTGCCACTGCTTCAGATTTTAAAAAAAATAAATTTCATAAGGTTGATGCTGGTGCACAGTGATTGGATGGAAATCGTTCAAAGCTGTTGTTGATAGATGGAGAAAAGTGGTGTCATTTTCTTCAATTAATAAGTGAAAAACAGATAGGGCGGAATCTTACGGCCTGCGGGCGGGTGCGCACCCAACCCGATCGGGAGTAAAATAGTGCGTGATGATGCCAGGCGAGCGTCCCGATATCGTGGCGCAGCCGGGCAATATTTCGCTCGGTGGGCGTGCGCAGGTGCCGGAGTGGCACCCGTCATTAATGAAGCGGCCACTTATGGCCATTCACAGTCTAACTGTCGGTGATTTTTCCTTTGCCCCCCACCTGATTTCCAGCTCGTCACGTGGGCAAAATGGGCAAGTGGCCAGCCGACATTTTCACAAACCTCACCCACGGGCAGGGTAATTTTTTTTTTACCAAAAATATACTTTATTCTTAAAATTTATAAAGTACGGTACTTAATGATTCAAAGTTGGCATTACATAAATCATAAAACAGATCTGATTCTTTCCATTTAGTATGTGGCACTCTGAGGTGCCTCACTACACTTACAATTACAGGTAATATTTACCATTTCCATTTCGTCTTAAACATATTGCCCCCACCTCGGGTTTAATTACTCCGCAATCTGAGCTCCTGCTCCCAGCTACCAGGAGCTAAGCTCTAGGATTCCTTTCCTAAACTTCTCAACTTCTCCACCTCCCTCTCCTCTGTCTCCTTTTCAAAAAATGGTCCTTAAAAGCTCCTTCTTTGAACCGGTTTTTGGTCATTTATCTTCATATCCCTTTAAGTGGCTTCATGTCAAATTTTATTTTACAATTCCTGTGACCTGCCTTAGGAAATTTTCCTACATTCAAGGCATGACAGAAATTCAGGTTGTTGTGGCATTTTCCTACATTAAGGGCACTATATCAAGGCAAATTCTTGGTGTTGTTGTTAAACCACCAAAAGGTGGTGGATGTTAAATTGGCTTTCAAGACACATGAAGATACCACGTATGCCAAGAAATCAGAGAAATATAGAAGATGATTAGGTTAAATTGCACAATGCTGATATTCTGATCTTGGAGGGAGTGCGACAGAAATTCACCTGGATGACACTGGGCCTAAAATGGTTAAAATATGAGGACATGTTGCATGACTTGGTTTGTAATCTCTCAAGTATAGAAGGTTGCGGGGTGATCCAATCAAGATTTTAAAGATTATAAAATGATTTGACATTGATCCAAACAAACCTCCTCCTCACCCTGTGAATGTTGAACACTGTGTTATCTGAGGACGTTGTTGGGTACTGATTCTGCCTCTAGGGAAGCAGGAAAGACACCCTAATTCTTTAAAGGTGCTTCCACTTTTTGGAGGCATTACTCCAGCCATGTTAGGTTATTCATGAATGATGCGTGAACAGCGGTTTGGTAATACAGAGCTTGAAAATTGCTGAAGAGAGAGACATGTTATCAAAGCTTTTCATCTTACACTCATCAGGACAAATGCAAGAATGCCAAATTTCAAAGGATCACAACAATTTATACAACAGGAGACAAGGGGTGCTGATTAACTCACAAGTTGACTCTGACTAGCCAAGGCATTGTCACTGAGAAAACAACGTGGAATTTTGGCTCCCCAAGCTCCAGTGTAATTTAAAAAAAGGCACAAGGCTTGAATATATTCCAATCAGCACCCTCATCTCCTGTAGTATTGATTATTCTGATCTTGGAGGGAGTGCGACAGAAATTCACCTGGATGACACTGGGCCTAAAATGGTTAAAATATGAGGACATGTTGCATGACTTGGCTTGTAATCTCTCAAGTATAGAAGGTTGCGGGGTGATCCAATCAAGATTTTAAAGATTATAAAATGATTTGACATTGATCCAAACAAACCTCCCCCTCACCCTGTGAATGTTGAACACTGTGTTTGACATCATTTGCTGGTGAATTAGTCATCAGAATGTAAGACATTGTTGAGACATTGAAGAGGATGATTTACTCTGCATCTTCTTCACATGAAGCCCCATCTTCCTAATATTAGCAAAGAATCCCAAATGTGGAAAAGAGTTCTAATTTCCAGCATTGCTGTCTCTGACCTCACCCAACACAAAATAATCACCCAAAAATGTAAATTTGAAAAAAGGCAAATTAATAAAATCACTCATGATTGTCAGATAAGCTAATTCTATTACATTGAATTTTATGACTTATCAGCCTGCAACGTACGAGCTCCAGGGCAGTGTAACTGGGGGATACCCCAAAGATGTGTTGGGGAACCCTCTCCATAAGTTCCCAGTTAAGGCTTGCATGGCAATTGCCTGGAAGTTCAGACTTCCGATAGGTAATCGGCATGCACTGAGAACCATCCGAAAAAGTGATTGAGATCGCAAACTTTGGATGGTTCCGACTGTTACATCAATAGTTACCCAGAAAAAGTTAGAAGAATTAAAACGACTTCTAGCTCCTCAGTAACTCTTGTACAGACCCACACTGAGTCCCAAACTCCATCCTCCCCCCCAACAATGGGATTCCCTTACTCACCAACTACCCCTGCCAAAGGACTCCCCCACACCCTCTGACTACCCACCATCCCCCAACAGGACTCTGTGTCTCTGCACCCCCCCCATTGGGATCCCCTAAATAAGGGACTCTCCCCAACCCCCGAACCATCCAGGGGATTCCCCCCACTACTCAACTGCCCTCCATCCCCAACTAGCCCCTACTATCCCTCCACCCCCAGGCTCAACCTGCCCCAACATCCTGCACCCCCACCCCCACCCACTGACAGCTGTCTGCCCACCTCTCCCCTCCCCGGCTGTCTGATCCCCACCCCCCCATCCCCCCCGGCTGTCTGATCCCCACCACCCCCACCCCCCAACTCCCTCCGGCTGTCTGATCCCCACCCCCCCATCCCCCCCGGCTGTCTGATCCCCACTCCCCGCCGACTCCCCCCGGCTGTCTGATCCCCACCACCCCCACCCCCCAACTCCCTCCGGCTGTCTGATCCCCACCCCCCCACCTCCTCCGGCTGTCTGATCCCCACCCCCCCACCTCCCCCGGCTGTCTGATCCCCACCCCCCCACCTCCCCCGGCTGTCTGATCCCCACCACCCCACCCCCCCCGGCTGTCTGATCCCCACCCCCCCCACCCCCCCCACCCCCCCACTCCCTCCGGCTGTCTGATCCCCACTCCCCCACCCCCCCCGGCTGTCTGATCCCCACCCCACCCCCGGCTGTCTGATCCCCACCCCCCTACCACCCCCATTCCTCCCGGCTGTCTGATCCCCACCCCCCCACCCCCCCCCGGCTGTCTGATCCTCACCCCCCCACTCCCCCGACTGTCTGATCCTCACCCCCCCACTCCCCCGACTGTCTGATCCCCAACCCCCTACCTCCCCCCCCCACTCCCCCCGGCTGTCTGACCCTCTCCACTCCACTCCCCCACCCACCTCCGAGTGCCTGACCACCCCCCCCAAATTCTAACTGTTTGACTGACAAACCTACCCTTCTCCCCAACCGGACCTTTAAACTGACCTGATGTAGGGCAGGCGGTGCTGTCATAAAAGGGGGGGTGGCGCGGCCTCCTTGTCTCTGATTGTGCGCGACTGAATGCCTCAGGGGCACGTTATCCAGCACAGGTCCCGCCGGCCTGAGTCGGAAGGTCGGGTGAGAAAGGATCGAAGAGACTTTCAAGGTAAAAAATAAAGTCGGAGCAGGGTGGGAATCTGACTCTGATTGCCACTGTGCGGAGGTTCAGACCCATCCTGTCAAAAAACGTGATTGAGTTCCAGAAATTTTTGCATCTAGTTTCAGGCCCCAGCTGGTCTCTTAAATAACTTGTGCGTAATGTGTAGAGGCAAATTGCCCGAAGCGCTGGAGTACAAAAAACAGGAAAATATGTTTTTAGTGCTACGTCTGATTGTGAAATCAACTAAAACGGCAGAGTAAACATTCTGATATTGAGTCCTGTCTGACAACCGATTAATTCATAGCAGGTTCATTAATCTCAGAATTTCCTCTCCTTCCCATTATAGATGTGCATTCATTTGCCGTTATTGATGTCAATGTCCTTCTATGAAAATATATTTCCTTGTTTTTTTTTTTCCCCCCAGGTAACCCTGACCTAGTTAGCAAAGTTCCTGTGACCATTCAGGTTTTAGATGTTAATGAGTACGCGCCAGAATTCTCGGTGCCTTACGAGACCATGATGTGTGAAAATGCCAAGACCGGCCAGGTACAGTATCAGGTGTATTTTGAAAAGAAATGCCATGCACTGTTATTGCTATTTCGCTTCAATGTACTAATCATAAATAAGACATGGCTGGAGCTTTCCTGTGAGCTGCTGTCACTCAGTCAGACGTTTGGTGGAAACACTGTTTACCCGTGACTTCCATCACATCTACGGTGATGTCACGATGGCTGACCATCCAACCGCTCCAAGCAAACTCCTGGTTAAGACATTAATGAGTAACATCAAATAAGGATGAGTCAATCTACAACATGGTAAAAGCCTGTTTTCTGCAGTGGCAGAGTGGGAGTGTAAGGGGAAGGGTGCATAATTGGCAAAGGACATGGGAAGGACATTAGGGGGTCATGTTTTCCTGGCAGTTCTCTTCCCCTCCTATATGCATCCTTCAGCTGCCGGTAGCCCCTCTTCCCACCTCACCAGGTATGCCACACCTTTGGCAGCGTGAATACGAATTGAGACAGGTAATTGGCCATCTTACTCTGTGATTCCATTAGTGACTCCTGCATTGCACACTGCCTTACAATGGCAATGGGGCGGGAGGGGACAGGTTCCTGGTGGGGGACAGAACTTTGTCTCTGTTGAGATAGGATGGATATGGAGGGTGAGGCAGAAGTCATACCCTACTTAAATTCTACTCCCAAGATAATTCCTCCTTAGATCTCTGATGGACCACATGCGCTGCAGAACGAAAACAACTAGTTAGAATTTTTATTCTTTAACAATTCTGCAGAGGTTTTTCCACTGCACATATATATTTTAATTAGTTTTCACTTTTCTTTGACCTTGCTACCATTTTGTGAGGGTGGCCACAATAATACATTGCAATTTTCCCAAATATCAATTTAAATGCTGATGTGACAAATTGTGAGCTTGTAGTGCATGAAGATGCCATGCAAATGATGTACTAAATGTGTATGAAGTTCTTTGGCTTGATATTTGAAAAATGTATCACTCTGTTTAAAATAAATTGGTTAACATTCTCATTAAAACACGGTATTTGATGCAAATGTATTCTCACATTTGTATACTACTATTAGACAGCTCAATTTCACTTGAAAACTCTTCAATGCAATCTGTTTTACGTCACTTTTATATTTATTCATATAAATATTTAATTATTAATTAGACAACACTAACATATTTTCTGATACATGGTCGCAACGCCAATAGGTCACATTAGATTCCATCTCCGATACTTGCGCCTAGCCAAGGTCCTACAATCAGTATGGACTCTTACTATAACTATTATGTGATGTAACTATTGAATTCAAATTCCTGACCATATTATATTTCATATTGTGAGATGCATCTTGCTATTATTGACAAAAGTGGATAGTTTCCAAGTATCAATTGACAACAAGCATGGAGCGCATACTATCGGGGTAATTTTGCCCTAACTTGCTGAGTGGGAAAACCCTAGTGGTACTCTGATCTTACACTCTGGGTGGAATCATCCCAGATTTGCACTAAGTGCGGTAGCAGATGGGAAAAACGATGTTTTACCTGCTGGTCGCAATAGCAGCTTTTCACGCCGTATCGTCCCAAACCCGCTGCATTCATTATGCATTCCTGGGATATGGTGGGTGGGCTGTGATTCATCTGCCACTCCATCACCTCACCGCGTCACCATGGCAGGCACCACATTTAATGCCTAGCGGCACTCAGTGCTTCCAGCCCAGGATTGCAGCAAAGAAGACATGGTCCCGAAAGGCAAGAAGATTGCAGCCCTAGAGCACCTATTGTACTCTGTAGGGGCCCGCTGTGATGTCCTCTACCCCTGCTCTGGCCGCAGGAGGGGCAGCTACATTACAACTCTGGCTTGGTAAGTGATGGCAGTGGTGATCAGTGCCAATGCTGCACAAAAGAGGTTGGCCATCCAATGCAGATAGAGGATGAATGATCTCATCCATGCAGCCAGGGTATGGCAACCATCTCATCACTCTAAACTCACACACTCAAACCCATCACACATTCACTGGCATCTCACTGACTGCCAGCTCAAGGGGCATCACCACCCATTCTCACACGCACACCCTCACATCTCCATCTGGACTCATCTCCTCAGCCCTCACCATCTTGAGGTCACTTGCACAGATCAACATGCACACTCTGGGATACCCTCTTTCCCCAGTACAGCTCTCGTCCTGCAGCCTCCTCCCTTGCCTGAAGCCACTTCTCCCCCTTCCCCAAACAAGCCCTGGCCCTGCAGCCATTGGAAAGCCAGCCACATATGGCTGACCTGGTTGGTAGAGACCTACCGATGAGCCCCCACCCCGAAAAGTGATGTGGTGCTGTCTGCGAAGCCTGGTACTGATGACTGCGAGTGCTGTCCGAAGCAAGGTAGGAAACCTTGAAGTCCCAAGTGAAGAATAGCCCGCCAAGCGCACGCCTTATATATACTGTTGTGGAACACATTGGCCAGTTTTCCTGCCAAAGTGGGCGGACAATCTAGCGGGGAGGGGGCTGAGTCCGGCGGGCTGGCCTTTTAATGATATGCTGTTGTATTACAATGAGGTTCCCAGCATCTGATGGTGGGGAACGTGGTCCGCTGTTGACGGGCTGAGCGGACGATCGCAAACTGGTTTCACAACGTCGTGATTTTTGGCCTTCTCACCATATTTTCCGCTCACGACATCGAACACACCCGACACCAGCAGGCACAGAAAATCCCAACCTCTGCCCAAAGGGGCAATTTTAATCTACCTTCTCAGCCTCGAACTGATGAGGTTGGGTACAATATTGGTTTTACATCTACCTGATTTTACCCTCCATTAAAGACAATGAGAATAAAATATCACAGAATCACAGAATTGTTACAACGCAGAAGGAGGCCATTCGGCCCATCATGTCTGCACTGCCTCCCTGAAAGAGCAAGTGACTTAGTGCCATTCTCCCACCCTCTCCCTGTAACCCTGCACACTCTTCCTCTTCAAATAACAGTCTAATTCCCTTTTAAATGACTTGATTGAACCTATCTCCACCACACACTCAGGCAGTGCATTCCAGACCTTAACCACTTGCTGCATGAAAAAGTTTTTTTTTATGCTGGTGGCTGTAAAATCAGTCTCCACTCCACATACCCTACCACCCCCCGCCCCACCTCTCATCCCCACTTGCCCCCGACCCACTCCCAACCCAATCCTGTGGGTTTCCCACCTGGAAAGTTAGTTTAAACTTTCCCGCATTGTCGTTAGTTCAATACGCCAGATGGCTGTGAAAAATTAATGGAAATGCAATTCAAAATTATGTATCCCATTTTGAAAAAAAACTGACCAGAAACTACCAATCAATGTTATATAACAAACCGAGAGCCAGAGGTTTTCTGAACAAATTGTAAATTCTGACACTAGATGGTGCTCCAGGCTGTTAAAGTTCTGTTTTCGGAGAAATTGTGTCTAGCCTCACACAAGGGCATCGTTCTCCTGGGGGTTAGAAATTGTGTGACAACTATGGTGTCTGAGGCTCGGGATAATCAATCAGTCATTGACTGAACTAAATCAGGTGGCTGCCTAAAGCCTGGAAGATGTGCTCCAAATTATAATTTTTATTATACAATGGTAACTCCATGCTACTTCCTAGATTTGCCAATTGTTTCAATGTCGGCAAATTTTCTATCCACCAAAACACTGTAATAAACATAGCTCCTCTCATTTTTATAGTCTTCAACATTTAGCTACAATTTTTTTCCTTAATTAGTGCTAATGATAGGTTTCCCCAATTTTCTCTCAAGTCCTTGATGGTGATTTCATGCAAAGCTTAATGTTTTAGCTTTCTTTTAATTTGCAGACAGAGGATTATATTGGTTTCAGAAAATCCATGAAAAAAGACTAAGCACCATTGAATAATTATAACTAACCCTGCAAAATCAATAAGAGGGATATGACATCTTAGATGGTCCTGGCTCATGGTCACTTACATCATTAGTAAATCACACTGTCCCAATTTTGGCTAGAGGAACCCTACAGAAATAAGAGATTGACTGGAATATCCAGACACCATTGAGCAGTATCAACAGTGAACTTCCTCCTGTCTGTAGGTATGAGTATAATGCAGACATTCCAGTTATCTACACAGCTCACTCTTTCAGTGAAGATATTAACAGAAGGAGTTTCACCTAATTAGTTTGTCGTGTACATTTTGCAAGTCAGCTTCAAATAACATACAATAACTAGATGTGTGGGAGGTCAATCACTCACTCATTTACAAAAGTCTTAATTTTCTGGCTTTGAAGAAGCATCTGAATGATAGAACAATTGGCATTTTTGGGAGAGGGAGGTTGACCTATGAAGATTGACACTAAGGATGCAAAACATATGGGACAATAAAGAAATCAATCATCTACGTTGAACAAAAACTCATGAACTTAGTTCAATGCCGTGGTTAATGTTGTCATCCTAATTTGTGAAGGTTATCGGCTATTTTGAAACTGAAAGGTTGGATGTTCCATAAGAGGTATTTTGAATGATATAGACATGTGAGTAAAGGTTGTAAATAAGAAATTATGATGCAGATCTATATCAAGTTTATTAATAGATTCAAATATTACAATCAGGTGAGGAGGGGTTGAATGTCTTCCCTCTTTCCCCACTCCTCCTTTGACGGGAACAGATTTTTAAAAAAAGGATATGGTTGCCAATTCAGTGAATGTTTAACTGTTTATGTGCTGTGACTCTCAAGGACACAAACAGACAGGTTTTCATGAGATTTTAAAAAGAAAAGAGAATAGCATTTATTGTACTGAACCCAGACTAAGTAAAATAATAAAAATGCTTTGACTTTCATTTGCACACACACACACTCCAAGATTCTCACATTCTCACACACATAAATAACTTACAGAGTTGGAGGATAGATTAAGCAATTTAAAGTTAGGTAATGCTAACGGGTATATGGCTCTTGAAGGTTGGTGATCTTATTGGCTTCAGGCTGAACTCGATGGCCCTTCTGGGTCAGCGTCAAGACAGTTTAAGAAGGTAGACAGATGATTTATTTTTTTCTTTTGAAGATAGCAACTGTGGGCTTAAGCTCTTTTTAAAATCTCTGCCTGCTGTACATGGAGAATCAAAAACAGCAGAATGGGTTCAAAACATGCAAGTTGTTTGGAGAGAGAGAGAGAAAGAGGCCCAGACACGGATTTTGCTTCTTCAGTGTCTCATATGCTTGTCCTGGTTTGCAGAGAAAAGAGGTGCTTAAACACACAAATGGTTAGCTGGCTTGTCACATAACCCTCTCTCTCCAACTGCCCAGTTACCCCAAATATGGTCATGGCTAGTGGATTCCAGTTGTCTGGCTTACACAATTAGCTCATGTCTGAACAAATTCCTTTCATAGCCAGAGCCCTGTTGTCCAAGTTGTTATGCCTAAAGTTTGTGTCCATCAGTTAAATATCCAGGTGATTGCCTGGATGCCTTGCTAATAGGATAGGAGATGGCCCACATTCATATTCCTTCAAAGCAATTGTTCCTGTGAGGCTTTGCAGTCAGCTTATGTCAATTCCAAAGGCTTTTGATTGTAGAGGATAGAGTGATGCAAATGTGCAGCCATCTTTGGCTGTAATTTCAAGTCATTGGAAAGTGGCTTGACACAAAAATTGGTGAGGTGGTAAATAGTGAGGAGGATAGCCTTATATTACAGGAGGATATAGATGGGCTGGTCAAGTTGGCTGATCAGTGGCAAATGGAATTTAATCCGGATAAGTGTGAAGTGATGCATGTGGGCAGGACAAACAAAGTACGGGAATACACGATGAGTAGTAGGACCCTGGGAAGCACCAAGGATCAAAGGGACCTTGGTGTGCATGTCCACCAGTCCCTTAAGGTAGCAGGACAGGTAGATAAGGTGGTTAAGATGGCATATGGGATACTTGGCTTTATTAGCCGAGGCACAGAATATAAGAGCAGGGAGGTTATGCTGGAACTGTATAAAACGCTGGTTAGGCTACAGCTAGAGTTTTGCTTCAGTTCTGGAATCTGCATTATAAGAAGGATGTGATTACACTCGAGAGAGTGCAGAGGAGATTTACCAGGTTGTTTCCTGGGCTGGAGAGTTTTAGTTATGAGGAGAGATTGTATAGACTGGGGTTATTTTCCCTGGATCAGAGGAGATTGAGGGGGAACATGGTTGAGGTGTATAAAATTATGAGGGGCATAGATAGGGTCGACAGGAAGGAACATTTCCCCTTGGCGGAGGGATCAATAACCAGGGGGCATAGATTTAAGGTAAGAGGCAGGAGGTTTAGAGGGGATGTGAGGAAGAATTTTTTCACCCAGAGGGTGGTGGGAATCTGGAACTCACTGCCTGAAAGGGTGGTAGAGGCAGAAACCCTCATAACATTTAAGAAGTATTTGGGTGTGCACTTGCGATGCCACATGGCATACAAGGCTATGGGCCTAGTGCTGGAAAATGGGATTAGAATAGTTAGATACTTGTTTGACTTGCACAGACTTGGTGGGCCAAAGGGCTTTTTCTGTGCTGTAGACCTCTATGACTTTATGGCTTTAGTCTTTCTTAAAAATGCAATTATTGGTTTATGACCAGCAAATTCATAAAGTCAATTTTCATAAAGCATGGCTTCATAACACAGAATATTACTGAAGAACTACAGTAGACAAAACCCCATCAGCAGAAAGGCTTCGCTCGCAGAGACTCTCACTTAAAAGTATGGACCTAGAGATTTTGTGGGCCTTTTCTGATCTTCTTTTGTAACTAAAGTGGGAGATAAGCGGCAATCCTGGAGAAACCCAACATCAATATTCATTTATGTTAACGTGGAGCCAGGATGGGATAGTAACAGGTTGGTTTTCAGGCAACTGACATGTGGCAAGTCAGCCCTGACTATCTGCACATCAGGCAACGTGTTCTTCAAGAACAGCACGGTGTACAGCACAGCTCACTATGAGATGTGCCAGTACATTGCTACCTTCACCATTACATTGATAGACACCATAGCCCTTTGAGCAGCGGCTCCATCAGTTAGAAGTGCACTGTCTCATGGTTGTTTGCTTCCTGCAACCCATTGAACCATGAATATTTGACTGGATGCACTCTTCCTGGTACTGCCATCAGGCACATGTTATCCCTGTTTCATTGGTATCCACTTTCATCATTATGAACATCCCTGACTAGGGCAGTTTGTGCTCTGTGAGGTTAGTGTGCTCAGTGCCCAAGACCAATGCCACATAATAAGCCTATTCATCCATTCAATAAGATCATGCTGATGTGTTATCTCATCCTGACTTTCCTGCCTAATCCCCATACCCCTTTATTCCATACATGTCCATAAATGTATTGCTCTCAATGCTGAGCATGCTCATTGACGGAGTATCCACAGCTCTCTGGGGCAGAGAATTCCAAAGATTCACAACTCTCTAATGAATAAATTTCCCCTTAACTCAGTCCTAAATGGCCACCCTCTCACCCTGAGACTATGATGTTCTTGTTCCGGACTCTCCAGGAAGAGGGAAACAGCCTCTCAGTACCTGCCCTGCCAAGCCCTCTAAGAATTCCATACATTTCAATAAACTCACCTCTCATTCTCCTAAGATTATTATCTGAGGGGTGTCTGCCATGAGGCTGACTGGGGTCTCAATGACAGACACAGGGAAGCCAGAGTCCTCCTGCCCTACATGTTTTCCCTATCTATTCTCCTTGGTCCTGACTAATGCTTGATCTGTGACCCAGAGGAAGCCCTTTTGCTACTTGTGTAAGAGTTTGGAACTGTGAAGTAGAACTGTTTTACAAGCCAGAGGTTGAACCAGTTTTGGATTTTGTGATCACTGATGAGGGCTGAGAAAAGTGAAATTATTCCTCTCTCTCTCTCTCTCTATTTCTCTGAGCACAGTCTCACAGGAAAGAACCCAAATTAAGTTGGCAACCTCTGGCATCATCAGGCACTAACATAAATTGGCAATTGGAACAGTTTCCAAACTCCCTCCAAAGAACCCTCTTGTGCAAAAAGTGGCCATGTAATATACACGGAGGGTATTCACTACTGGATAACTTATCGTTAAAGGTGGCAATTTGACTGCACTAGATTCCTTCTGTCAAAAGCACAATTATCTGTGATATGG
The DNA here is from genome assembly GCF_964194155.1 of Cetorhinus maximus. Classification (NCBI taxonomy): domain Eukaryota; kingdom Metazoa; phylum Chordata; class Chondrichthyes; order Lamniformes; family Cetorhinidae; genus Cetorhinus; species Cetorhinus maximus. The sequence continues at coordinate 207,603,573 of NC_135881.1, forward strand.
AGTGCTAAAGCATTCTTAGAAATGTGTTACAGACAAGGCTGAGTATTTATTGGACTCAGAAAGACAGGAAAAGTCAAGAGCAGTAAAGTGGATCCCCAGTCTTAAAATAAATTGCAGCAAGTTTAGCTTGTGTTTGTTGCCAGCTGGAGAAAGAACCATGCAGCAGGAATCAGTCAACAGCCCGGCAACTTAAAAGCAGATTCAGGATTAACACTCCCCTCTGAGGAGATAAGATTAGTTCAAATCTTACAAAATGCAACACAGCAAGCAGGCTGTTAAGGTTTGTATAAATATTCAATCACATTTACATTTTATTGTATTACCGGACTTTTATACTTAGGCGGCTTTTTACTTCAGCTTCCTTTGTGCCAAAACTCTTCTGTTCCAAGTCCTTTGGCAGATGAACCTTCAAAACCCTTAATGTTCCCGAGCACTGTGATTAGTCAATCATGGGCCTGTTATTGTGTGCGCTGAAACATGAGGACACAGCTTCTGTTTGTTGTCAGGGATTGAAAGACGTTTGTTTTTTTTTGAAATGATACAGGTTTAACATAAAGCGTCAATAGTCATTTCCCCATGCTGTGATCTTTTCAGATCATTGTGACGATCAGCGCTGAGGATAAAGACATGCCACCCACTACTCCCCAATTTCACTTCAGACTGTCGCCGGAGGCTGCCACCAACCCAAACTTCACAATTCATGACAACGGAAGTAAGAACTGCTACTTTTTTTTTATTTTCTCTCTGTCTTTTCAAGAATGACAGGCTATTTCCCCACAGAAATCTCTTCAAACTAATTACTTTTTTTTTAATACATATCCAATCTTTGTTGCGAATATTTTTTTTTTAAAGCCATTGTGTGTCATGCGGCTGACTGGTAGAAGCAACACAAGTAATCATGCTTTCAAAATGATGACAGCCTTTATTTCAGTAATCGGCATCACAGCAACTTGATCCCAATGTTGTATTCTTTTGAAGATTCGTATTCATACAAAAACTTTCAAGTTATCAGCTTCCTTCATTTTTGAGATGAAGTTTCCGTAAAAAAATATTGTCTTCCTGTCATTTTCATTTCACTCACAGCATGGTGTTCACACATTCAAAGCAATTTGGGCCTTTATGTCGTACACATTACACAGTCTCTTTATTACCCAAAAAAGAGATTATTTAAGGCTGCCTTTTGAAAGCCAATACATTACTGATTTATTTTTCTATTCCAAGAAGATAACAGGGTAGATTTCTTTCCCATTGTGTGTTGTGGGTGAACAGAGGTGCCTTAGTGTGAGGCAGGGGCTATTTTAAAAAGCCCGCGCCTTGTTCTTGTGCCAATACAGGGTGCAGGGGAGCCAGACTGCGCCAGTCTGCCCCAACGGCAGCTGAGGTGCCATGAACTTCAAGTCAGGCCCCTTTCCAGCCCTATTCCCTCAAGGTTGCCAGCTTCACCCATCTTAAATGACCCTGTGGGAGACACAGCAGCCTGCTACCTCCCAGGGCTGCAGCCATTAATGGAGTGGCTGTAGGAGCAGCAGAGCAGGTAAAAGAGCATCTCCAGGGCAGGCGCGAGTGGCTCACCACAGGGAAACTGTTGTAAATTACAGAATTATACAGAATCAATAACACGCTGAGCTTGTTTGACATTTGTTGGCCAGACAGAGAGCTTTGTTGGTGATTGGGTTGAATGAAGTGGCAGGGCTGAGATGGATTTTGGAAAGAGGGGGTTGGTTTGAAAAGAAGAGGTTGTTATTGCCTGTATAGCTTAGATTGATCAAATCCTATCACACGAGGCTGTTGAGGGATACAAAAAGACAGGCAAATGGAGTTGAAATACAGATAAGCCATGATCTCGGAACATAGCACCAAGGACAGGCCCCTGAATTTGTTCCAGCATTCAACTTGACCACACAAATCCTCTGTCGCTTTAACCACAAAACTTTTCAAATGGTTAATGTCTATTCCAACAGCCTAAACTCCCCGAAAAACAAAACAAAAAAATGGCATAACAGCAACTGAAATAAACTAACCGGTGGCCTGAACCTTATGTTTGTCGGGCCCACACGGTCGGTGGGTCCGGAAGCAGATGCGAAATGCACCTCCGCCCTTGATCCGCCCTTGAACGCACGCTGAGAAAGTCTCAGTGCTGCCGGGGGTTGTGGGGGGGGGAAGAGCTGTGGGGGGTTGGCGGGGGGGGGGGGTGCGGGAAGAGGGCAGGCGCCAACAAAAGTGAGGGTGAGGGTGGGGGCTTCTAGCGAGCCCTCTGAAGGCAGACACCAGCTGCGGAGCTGCCTCAGGGAGCTGCAGGTCTGGACAGATCAATTGGAAAAAAAAAACTGCACCAAACTCTGCCTATTCAGCACATTCAAGCACCTGAAAGCAGAACTCAAAAAACGCCAGCCCACAGATATTGTTTCTTTAAATTATATTTCACCACAGACATTTCATCCTGCCCTGGATCGAGGTTTCAGTGAAAATGTAAAGGCCTCCCGGCCAATTGGCTGTAAAACTGGAGGGGGCCACATAAAATCAATTTCAATTGCTTCCTTAATGGGCTAAATGGTCAGCGGGCGCACTTCAGACTGCTGCACACACCCGCTGAACGAAATATCGCACAAGTACGCGCACCCGATGTCTTCCCATGTGACTTCACGCGCTGTCCGGTCGGGCGCTTGCCTGCACAACCAGAGTGGAATTTTGACCAGCGTTTTAACTGAAAACAGCTGGTGATCCCGAAATAATTCCCTGCAGGCTGTTCCCGCCTCTGATTTGTTGAGCATAAAATGACAGCTAAGCCCTTAAATAAGCAGATAAAATTGGATGGGCACTTGAAGGAAATAAACTTGCAGGGCTAAGGGGATCAAGCGGACGACTGGGATGGACACGGACTGCTGTCTGGTACCATAAATGATTCTATGGCCCGAGCGTTTGTCCCCCACATCAGGTACGCGGAGTTGGGAAGTTTCCTGATTCTGCAATCCCAACTCGGGAGAAACTGCCCGACCCACTAGATTTTCATTCCGAGGGGGCGGGTGGGTGCTGACTTGAGTCAGGCCACAGGGGGCTGTCGAGTACCAAGATGGGCTGGTTAAAAGGCTTTGTCCCAGTTGTAATAATAGCGGTGAAACAAAAAACAGCCCTCTAGCCCTCACCTTTCACACGCTCTTAACCCCCACCCACTCCCCATGTCCCAACTCATTCCCCTCTATCCACCCCCATGGCCCCTCATACCCTCCATACCAACATATGCTCATCTCCCCACCCCCATGGCCCCTCATACCCTCCGTAGCAAATCATGACCCCCATGCATCTCCATAGCCCTCTAAAGCCCCTTTGCCAACTTTTCATGTCTCAACACTCTTTGCCCTGATACCCTCCATGCCATCTCACCCAGTATCCATCATGGGCAAACCTCAAAAACCATTGTGAGATGAAATTTAATAAAGCTCTAAGTATCTAACACACTTTACTATCTTAGTAAACACTCTCGTTGATACAATCCCATTCAATACATTTAGATCCCTTCAAGTACTTAATCCTCTTTAAAAAAAAAAATTGTATTCATAGGTCCACATCAAAGATAGCTAATCTGTTTATAACCTCTTAGATCTATCAATCAAACTGTAAACTTATAGGCCCCCACTGTGATAATGATGTGTAGTGGAAGGGCTCAAGCAGAAATAATACTATAATAATAGCCCTCCGACTTATATTAATAAACATCTATTGAAATTGCAAGCACCAATTTTAGTTTTTCATCTGCAGGCTGGGTTTTTTTTTCAGAATTTAAAGGGCAGGGGATTTAAATAGCTTGACAGTTCCACAGGTCCTATTCACTTTTTACACACATTCGTGTCTATTCTAAACAATCCCAAAAAAGCATTCGACCTCTGCCAAAGGGGTACCTGGCCTCCATCAAAGGGGTGCCTGACTACTCCAAAAGGGTACCTTAACTTTCCAAACAAAAACAAAAATTGCTGGAAAAACTCAGCAGGCCTGACAGCGTCTGTGGAGAGAAAGACAAAGTTAACATTTCCAGTGAAAGAGCGCAGAAATCTCCCTGAAGCACAGAGCTGCCTCAGGGAGATTAGTTTGATTTTTAAAAATTTAAATAAAGAAAATAAAAATTTTAAGACGTTACCCCTCATGAGCTGGGACATGTCTATGAATTTTATTAAAAATGTTTATTAAAGTTTAAAAACCTTCATGAAGCATCAGCCCGCCCGTGGATGAGGTTTCATGATAAATGCGAAGGCCACCTGGGCTCTTCGCCTGCCCCCCCCGCCAACCTTAAGGTTGGACGGGCAGCCCCGTTAATTGTCTTAATTGACATCTAAATGAGCTTAATAAGCAGTTCGGTGGGCGCGCAGCCGATTCCGGTGCGCGCCTGCCGAACTGAAAATCGGAATGATTTAAATTTTAAATTTTAATTTAAATAAAATTTAAATTTTAAATGCGCATCATTTTACGTGTCGGCGAGCGGGACCCGCCCTCCCCCGTACGCTGACCCGAAGGTTCTGGCCCCAGTTTAACCAAAACCGCTTTTGTTTCAAGGCAGCGGCATTTTTAAAAGCGCTACTGCCTCCGTGAACCATGGATGTGTGAAATAAATACACCTGCGCCCCAAAACCCTCCCCACCCCTGGCAAAAATGGGGGTGGGACCTCCGGAATCCGGTCTGCGGTGCCATTTTGGCCAAGGCTCAGAGCCCTTCCACTTTTGTGAAAGTTTGGGCTTAAATCACAATGACTTTCCTTGTTTAAATAGTGTCTGCTGATCCAGGCAACTGCACTGGAAACCTAATGATGGCCCAGTCCAAAATGTCGGAAGATGAATTGTTAGTGGAGAATCGCGGCCCACTTTTCAGTGCCACAGCGCTTATTGTTTGTGTAAATTGAACATTTGTCTCTGGATTCTGTAGATTTTACAGGTCACCGAGCATAATGCCACAAACCTGCTGCAGCTCGTTTTGTAAAACACTAATTTAATAATGAAAATTTACAGATCCAGACAATCATAATGCACTTATAATAATGCTCCTTATACACTTCTCGAGGTGCTGTGTTGCCGCTTAACTTGAAAAACTGATGACTAGTTTGATAACTCAAATGGACTGTGTACAGAAATTGCATGTAATGGCTTCATGAAACTGCTATCCTGGAAAGAAAATCCAATTTCTCAAATCGGATTGTGGTATTCCATTTTAAAGAGCACTGCTCCGCAGACTGTAAGATACTTACTTGCCAATCACAGAAAGCTCAGTGGACTTGAGAAATACATTGGTTCTGATTGCCTAATGACTTCAAATCAACAGCAGTGATAGCCCTAAATTTAATAGCTGTCAGCCATGACTCGGTGGGTATCACCACACAGTCAGGAGGCTGTGGGTTCAAGTCCCACTCCAGAGCCTTGAGCCCGGAACCTTGTCTGACGCTGCAGTGAAGTGCTGAGGGAATGCGACACTGTTGGTGGTGCTGCCTATTCGATGAGAGGTGAAAACGAGGCCCTTTCTGCCTTCTAAAAAGGGTTTAAAAGATATCATGGCACTATACGAAAAGAGGAGGTGCCCTGGCCAACATCTACACTCAATAAAATACTTTATCTCATTGCTGTTTGTGGATCTTGGTGTGTGCAAATTCGCAGTCCTATTGTCCTACTTTACAAAAGTATTTAATTGGCTATGAAACAGAGTAGGTTAATGAAGCCCATGTGTTAAAATGACCCATGCCTGATATTTCCAGATACAGGAGGATTTTCAATTCATCTGATCACCCACCCAGTCAGAGTTCAAATCAGAGCCAGTGTTCCTCCTGAGAGGGAAGAGAACAAAAGGAACTCACAAAATATTGACACTCTGTCAAAGGAGTCAATGGTTCAATGAAGAGTGCAGGAGGGCATGCCAAGAGCAGCACCAGGCATACCTAAAAATGAGGTGTCGACCTGATGAAGCTACAATACAGGACTGCTTGCGTGCCAAACAACTTAAGCTGCAAGCGATAGACCCAGCTAAGCGATCCCACAACCAATGGTGTAGATTTAAACTCTGCAGTCCAGCCACCCCCAGTCAGGAATGGTGGTGGACAATTACACAACTAACAGGAGCAGAAGGAGGCTCCACAAATATCCCCATCTCAATGATGTGTGAGCCCAGCAGATAAGCGCAAAAGATAAGGCTGAAGCTTTTTGCAACCATCTTCAACCAGAGGTTTCTAATGGATGATCCATTTGCCTCCTCCTGTGGTCCAAGCATCACAGGTGCCAGTCTTCAGCCAATTCTATTCACTCCAAATGACATCAAGAAACTGCAGACAGCACTGAATACTGCAAAAGCTCTTGGATTTGACAATATTCCGGCAGCCCCCTAGCCAAGCTGTTCCACTACAGCTACAACATTGGCATCTACCCTGCAATGTGGAACATTGTGAAGGTATGTCCTGTACACAAAAAGCAGGACAAATCCAATCTGGCTAATTAGTGCCCCATCAGACTACTCTTGATCATAAGCAAAGTGATGGAAGGTGTCAGCAACAGTGCGATCAAGCGAAATTAACTCAGCAATAACCTGCTCACTGATACTGTTTGGATTCCACCAGGACCACTCAGCTCTTGACCTCATTACAGCCTTTGTCCAAACAGGGACAAGAGAGCTGAACTCAAGGGCAGGATTTTACATGTCAGTGAGTGGGGGCAGGGCAAGGGCCCCTCAGCTCCTGACCTCATTACAGCCTTGGTTCAAACATGGACAAAAGAGCTGAACTCCCGAGGTTATGAGAGAGTGACTGCCCTTGACATCAAGGCATCATTTGACCAAGTGTGGCATCACAGAGCCCTAGCAAAACTGGAGTCAATGGGAATCATGGGAAAAACTTCCCCTGGTTGAAGTCATACCTAGCGCAAAGGAAAATGGTTGTGGTTGTTGGAGGTCAGTCATCTCAGCTCTGGGACATCACTGCAGGAGTTCCTCAGGGTAGTGTCCTCGGCCCAACCATCTTCAGCTGCTTCATCAGTCACCTTCCTTCCATCATAAGGTCAGAAGTGGGGATGTTCGCTGATGATTGCACAATGTTCAGTACTATTCGCGATTCCTCAGATCCTGAAGCAGCCCATGTCCAAATGCAGCAAGACCTGGAGAATATCCAGGTTTGGGCTGACAAGTGGCAAGTAACATTTGCGCCATGCAAGTGTCAAGCAATGACCATCTCCAACAAGAGAGAATCTAACCATCGCCCCTTGACATTCAATGGCATTACTATCACTGAATTCCCCACTATCAACATCCTAGGGGTTAGCATTGACCAGAAAGCAAACTAGACTAGCCATATAAATGCTGTGGCTACAAGAGCAGGTCAGAGGCTAGGAATTGTGCGATGAGTAACTCAACCTCCTGATTCCCCAAAACCTGCCCACCATCTACAAGGCACAAGTCAGGAGTGTGATGGAAAGCTCCCCACTTGCCTGGATGAGTGCAGCTCCCACAACACTGAAGAAGTTGGACACTGTCCAGGACAAAGCAGCCCCGCTTGATTGGCACCACATCCACAAACATTCACTCCCTCCACCACCGACGCACAGTAGCAGCAGTGTGTACCATCTACGAGATGCATTGCAGGAATTCACCAAGGCTCCTTTGACAGCACCTTCCAAACCCATGGCCACTACCATCTAGGACACGGGCAGCAGACACATGGGAACACCACCACCTGGAAGTTCCCCTCCAAGTCACTCACCATCCTGACTTGGAAATGTATCACCGTTCCTTCACTGTCGCAGGATCAAAATCCTGAAACTCTCCCCTTAACAACACTGTGGGTGTACCTACACCACATGGACTGCAGCGGTTCAAGAAGACAGTTCACCACCACCTTCTCAAGGACAACTAGGGATGGGCAATAAATGTTGGCCCAGCCAACGAAGCCCACATCACATGAATGAATTTTTAAAAATGTTTTTCCCAAAAATATATTTTATTAATTAATTTTATAAAAGTACATTATCTAACAGTTCTAAGTTGACACTATGTACACTGCAAAACAAATCAGCCCCCCTCAGCACATTGTCCTCTACTTTGGAATGCACCAGTCTGTAACAGTCGGTTGTCAACAGTGTTTTGCACTGGAAGACCAGCAAATTTTGGGTGGTCCAAAGAGTGTCTTTCACCTAGTTGATGATAGTGCATGGAATATTCACCTGTGAGGGTTTAAAATCTCACCTGAAACATGGAAATACAGCACTCCCTCAGTACTGCACTGAAATGACAACCTAGGTCAAGCATTGGCAAACCTTTTCACTTGAAGAGCCTTTTTAAAACAAAAATAGTCTAAACTAAAAACGATAGAAGCCACAAGGAATAATTTGGCAATTCTAACCAATTACTTGGCAAATTACCAAGTGCCTCTTGTAGAATTCATAACTTACATATGCAATAAATAAAGTAAACATATTGAATTGATATATGATATAAAAAAGTCAAAATTAAAATAGATCTAATTGTGAATTATCAGGTTTTTTGGCCTTTTTTTTACTATAATTTTGTCAGTAAAGTCATCTTTGAAACAAACTTTAATATGCATAGAATTAAGAACATTTTATCAGCCATTGATTCTCATCATAAATAATAGCTTCAAGCAGCATATTCAGAATCATTTATCAACTCCTCTCTATTAGCAACAAAAATGGTTGCAACCATGAATCCTGTTCCTTCTATCTAAGACATTATCTATAACATAGCTACACCACTCAAACATGTTTATTTAGCACACAATGATGTTTTTTTTAATTAAATTAATCATTTGAAACCATGAAGTGCAGTGCAATGATTAACCTTTTATCCCCACAATAAAAATACAGTCCTTACTCTTCTTGGCTTATTTTTTGAAGTCTTTTTCATGTTAAAGTGATCCAACTGGAAAAGGTTGGAAGCCACAAATGAGATGTTAAAGAGCCTCATGTGGCTCTGGAGTCTCCATTTGCAGACCCCTGACCCAGGATGTGTTTTTCTGTCTCTGGTGTAGCTTTAGAATCCATGACATCTGACTCAGAGGTGAGAGTGGTTCCACTGAGTCATAGTTAACATCGATAAGTATAGCTAAAAGGGACAGATTGTCTGTCACTGTGGATCCAAGGTAGCAGAATTAGCTATCCACTTCCAGTTGGATATTATTTAATGTGATCAGAGGTGGAGATGCAGCAATTTGTCCCATGACCATGGTTTTCTTGACGCTTATAGTCAGGGAGAATATGTTCCAGGTATGGGAGAGACAGTCCATAAGTCTTTGTAGCTGAGCTTCTGTGTGGGTGACTAGTGCAGCATCATCGGTGTAAAGGGGTTCCCTGGTCAGGATGTGATGTGTTTTTGTCTTCGCTTTCAGTCTTGAGAGATTGTGGAGCTGCCTGACCTAGCTCCTTATCTGTAGGGAAGGCAAAGGGCAGGAGCATGGAGAAGAAGATGCTAAACAGAGCGGGGGCTAGGGTACAGTCCTGTTTCACTCCATTCTTCACTCTGAGACTGCCAGAAGTGGAGCCATCAAACTGGACAGTGCAGTGCATGTTGTCATGGAAGGAATGGATGCGGCTGAGGAATTTGGTGGACAGGTAATTTTTTCCCAGAATCTTGTGGGGCCCTGTTCTGCTAACAGTGTTGAGTACCTTAATGAGATCTACAAAATTAAGGTAAAGAAGTGTAACCTGTTCTCTACACTTCTCTTGTGGTTGGGATATGCAGAAGGCCACATTCTCAGTAGATCTCCGGCGTGGAAACCACACTGTCCTTCCAAGTACACTTGCTCAGCAAGTAGATGGAACCTTTAAGTATGAACCTAGTAAAGGCTTCACCATGAGGCTAAGGAGTGGGAAAGCTGTTTCTGTCTATTCTGTCACATTTGCTTTTGTATAGTGTGATGATTTGAGATTATGTAGAGCTCAATATACACATAAGGAAACAAGCTTATGGCTGACTTAGAAAATGTGCATGGGATAACACTAAACTGACCGTTAGGACCAAGCTGATGGTTTATAAAGCCTATGCTCTCAGCACCTTGCTGTTTGGCTGTGAAACATGGATGACTTACAGCTGTCAGGGAGCAAAGCTCAATAATTCCCATCTTTGCTGTCTGCGGCACAGTGTGGGTACACCCTGGCAGGGCAAAATCGCGGATGTGGCAGCCCTCTCAAAGACGAAGCTGCCAAGTGTGTCAGCACTCATCATACGGAATCAGGGACATCCACAGAATGGAAGACGGTCGCACTGCCAAGGGCCTCCTGTATGGTGAGGTAGCTGGAGCCAGACAACCAGCAGGGTTCCCAAAGCTCCCCTTCGAGGATGCTTGCAAGCATGACATGAAGGTCCTGAACATCGACTATTGCAACCAGGAGTCACTAGCTGGCAGAAAAGGGAAATGGCAAGTCCTCCTGTGGGCTGGTATGCACTACCATGCTAACCAGTGGCTACAGCAGCTTGGCAACAGACACTAACGTCAGAACAACAACCCACAATGTCACTTGGGAGCTTTGCGAGCACCGCCTGTGGCGGAACCTGCTTCTCAAGTGTTGGCCTTCACAGGCAGCAGCATAATCAGCAAAAGGTGCACCAAGCGAGGACACTCCACCTAAACGGATTGTTTGCTACGTGTCCATCATCTCTCATTGATGCAAGGATGCCAACAATACCCAAAAAATATTAATAGCATGTTTTTAATAGGGCCCCTTTTTGACTTTCAGCTTATGGATCAGCAATAACAAGTTGGAAGCATTTTTATCAAATGTCATCAGTCTCATAAACAATTCAGTTGCATTCAAAGAGGTTGTACTGGAGCATGAAAACAGCAAGATAAAAGTGTGAAGGGATATTTAATATGGCTTTGTACAGCACAACTGAGAATCAAGCAATTTCTTCTCCAAAAAAAAATCACAGTGGAATGAATAATTACTTGTATGTTTCCTGACCTTTTCGCTGCTGAATCTCTTCACAGGGATTAATTTATTAAAGGAATACGTGATGGTAAATATAGTCCGTTAAAAACTTAGAAGGAAAAATATTCAGAACTGCAAATGTATCTCTTTTGCACGTGTTGTGCAAATACATTTTGCTGCTGTTGAAATAAGATCTTATTGAACCTGCATTTGTTCTGACCCCTTCCTTTGTTCTTGTGCAGTGTGCCATGAAGGAAGGGCAAATTTTACATGTGCATTAAAACATTTATTTTAACCTGGAAATAAATTGCTTTTGTCATAAGTTGCTAGTTGCTTCCCAGCCCTTCTGTAGAATCTAGAAATCAAGCTTAAATCTAATAATTAATATTTACTGAGTAATGCAAATTAACACTTATTCTTTCCAATTAAAATAATCAATATAATTTGTTGCAGGCAAACGTGCATTTCACCAGAGTGAAAATGCAATAAAATGTAATCACACCCCTCCTCTTTCAGAACTGGTTTGCACTAGTGAAAGGATTAATGTATCAAAAAAAAACTTAACTAAAGTTGTCTTACTGTAATCGTCTGAAATAAATGGTCACATTTAACTGCATTCATGCTTTGCTAATCTTTTGCTGCTTTACAGAGTGAATGTTTGAAACCATTACATTTAAAGCACTAAGAGAGGATAATAAAGGGAGATTCCTTGCAGGGGACTAACATGTAATAGTGTACTTAAAAACCATGTAATGCCTTATCTGTGACTACATGCCATTTCTCATTTCACTACTCAGCAGTTATCATGAGCTAGTACAGAAATACCTTCCACAGACCTTTTGCCGACTCCTAATGCTCAGTGATAGTATAATAGACCTGTTTTACTTCTGCTGGAGAAACCTAAAAAACCTCAGCACAACATTGCACAATTGAGGTTACTTAAATGGTTCAAGCAGGCATCTCACCATCACCTTCTCCGGGACAAGTAAGGGCAGGCGGGTAACTGATGGCCTTGTCAACAATGTCCATATCCCATGAATGAATCTTTTAAAAATGTGTTGCTCTGTAGGAAGTGTTTTGTCTGAACAGTTTTTTACTATTTTTTCATTTGGTTCATGCTTTTAACATGTTTGTTTTTGTGTATCACAGATAACACAGCGGGAATCCTACCCAAGAGAAATGGCTACAGTCGCAGGCAACTGGAGCTCTATTTCCTTCCTGTTGTGATCTCAGACAGTGGTTACCCCATACAAAGCAGCACAAACACATTGACTATCCGAGTCTGTGGATGTGATGTGGACGGCACAATCTTGTCTTGCAATGTAGAAGCAATCTTTCTGCCAGTGGGCTTGAGCACAGAGGCATTGATAGCAATCCTGCTTTGCATCATTATACTCCTTGGTGAGCCTAACCCTGTACCATGTTACTATAGTGAATGCCCAATAATTTATCAATACCCTTTGGAGAAGAGTTAAAGGGACCCTGAACCACCAATGACATTTAGTAAGTTAAATTAAAATGCCATTTGACCTTAGGTTTCTTAGGTATAGTTAGCTATATTTTGATAAGGATGGTATCTGCAGTTTAGCCATGTGTTCCCACAGAAACCAAAGGATAAATGGGGACAACATTTCAGATTGCACAGTTAACATAGATATTCATTAAATCAAGCTTGGGCCTCAACACTTTAAGAGCTTGGCTTGGCTTTGACATCCCAAAATTAAGGTAAGCCAAATTTAAAATGTAACAATCTTCCCTATCTCAGCAACCTTCTGCAGTCCCACAGTTCTCCAAGATCTCTGCACTCTTCTAATTCTGACCTCTTGAGCATCCTTGATTTTAATCACTCCACCATTAGTCATTGTGCCTTCAGCTGACTGGGTCTTAGGCTTAGGAATTCCCTCCCTAAAACCCCCCTGCACCTCCACCTGGCTTTCCTCCTTTAAGAGCTTTTTAAGATCTACCTCCTTGACCAAGCTCTTGGCCACCCACCCTAATCTATTATCATGCGGCTTGTGTCAAATTTTGATTTGTTTATTTTATTATGTTAATGACGCTATATAAATGCGAGTTGTTGTTGCTGTCGCCTTAAACTAGTCTGAGAGTTAGGAGACAAATGCTTTAACACTAACACATGTTTTTTGCTGTTGTTTGACCTGGAGTGGAAAACCTAGTGGTTAGGTTTTGAGTTACAGCTCCAGTATTAAACTAGAAAAACAGACACATATGCTGGGTGAGAAAGTGATCCTTGTTTCTGAGTGCACTGTCCTCACAAGGCTGCCTGAAAGACACCTAACCCTATATTGCATTGCACGATTCTTCAAGTATTCTCAGCAGCCACCTAAATCAGTTATTAGGCACCTTCGATGTGGAAATGAGAGGCCCTCCCTGTTAAATTAGTCTCCGGGCCTGCTCTGCACAGCAATCTTCAGCAGCCTCTTCGACTACCAACAAAATATCTAGATTAAAGCAAAATACTGCAGATGCTGGAAATCTGAAACAAAAACAAAAGTAGCTGGAAAAACTCAGCAGGTCTGACAGCATCTGCGGAGAGGAACACAGTTAAAGTTTCGAGTCCATCTGATGAAGAGTCATATGGACTCGAAACGTTAACTGTGTTCCTCTCCGCAGATGCTGTCAGACCTGCTGAGTTTTTCCAGCTATTTTTGGTTTTGGAACAAAATATCTAGTACTAACTTTAAAAAATTAAGTTTAGTCACCCAGGTTCCAATGCACTTTTGAGAACTGCTGTTGAGACCCATGATCACCCTTCCTCCCTCCACTCCCATTGTCTTTCTTTTCCTTTCTTTTCTTTTCCCTTAGGGCTGCTGCCACTGATGCCTAAAATTCATCCTCTAGGAATGGACCACCTTCCTCTAGGGGATGCAAAAGGCACCTTTACCCCTCCCAAATTATTGAAATGCAGCCCACGTTCCAATTGCAGATGAACCTCAAGCCTTCTTACTCCCAGATATGGGCCATTTTCTAATTTCTACCACATTGACTATTCATTCGCTAAGCAATTAGATGGACTGGAGGCTGCGTGGCAATCACAGTTTTCTTTCAGTGAGCAGTTTGGTGTAAAATTAAAATTGATATTCTTTTTATGTCAGAAAGCATGTTTTACGAGTTTAAACCCTTTGAAAGCACAAGGCATGTTGCGAATAGTATGAGTGTTGGCACCTGTGAGTTTATCGTATCAATGTGTCCCAACTGAGGTGAAAAATGGGAATGCCAACTAGCCTTCCTGTAAGACCCTTCTGAACCTTATCAAGGAACAGCATAAGTAGAGAATGTTGTAACCTTGTTTATTCACTTTTCATCCTGAATAAAAAAGTTCCTCAGAAATAAATCATCTAAGGGAAAGGGTAAAACAGTGACCAGTTTAGAGAATTAACTAATCAAGTGGAACAAGGACACTCTTGCGACTTTTATCATACAAATATTTTAGCTCATTTAAAAGGTACCAATTTTTATGTAAATGACCTTTGTCGAAATTCCATGTTTGAAACCAACCATTAATATTTCTATAGTAAAGACAAGAAAAGGGAATTTTCCCTCAGCCTTTGACACACTGAGTTAAATTTAGATTTTATAGTTTTGCATCCAGAAAACTCCAGTAAGATCGCTCTTTAAGAAAAATAACCCCCAAGAGAACTCTTAGGGCTGCTGCCAATCTGCCTCTGTAAGTTCAGTTGAAACTCTAGGGAACATCAGCAGAATGTATAACCAGCTGACCTGATACTGTCGTGGTTCTATAATGATATAAAGGCACCAATCACTCATAAGGGATTGTGTAAACACATTGTATGTTCATTTGTTTAAACTAAGCACATGGGAACAGATATACATGGGCTATAAAGCTTGAATTCTTCAGAGATGTCCTGTGTTCTGCTTACAGGCAAAAGTGAAACTGAGACTGGATCACATGACACACTTCCCTTCTAGTAATGGCATGTGGCTAACCTTTAAAGGCATATTACAGCAGATCCCTGTACAATTTCACAGTTATCCCCAGGGTTTCTGATGAACTTGGAATATGACAGACTTGAAGTAATACACACCCAATATTTTATTAAGGACATAAACCATCAGTAAAGATCTAATATGGCTAAGTGTATTAGCAAGAATATCTGGCAAGTGCTCAAGGAAATATATGCTCTTTAATGACTTCAACTTCCCTGTGTGTTTCAATCCCAGTAAAATCCAATTTAATTTTAACCCCGGCACTTTCATTTTTTTAGTGTGGATTTGGAATCTAAGTTTTACTGTGTGTAATGTTAACAACTGCTGGGTCATAGATGGATATACCACCTTGGGGAGAGATGCTGGCATACTGGTAATATCACTGGACTAATAAACCAGAGGCCCAGGCTAATGGCCTGTGGGCATGAGTTCAAAACCCAAATTGGCAACTGGTGGAATTTAAGTTGAATGAATAATCTGGAATTGAAAAACTGCACTTAGTAATGGTAACCATAAAACCATTGTCAATTGTGATAAAAACCCACCTGGTTCCCTAATGTACTTTAGGAAATGAAAGCTGTTGTCCTTACCTGGTCTGACCTACATGTGACTCCAGGCCCACAGCAATGTGGTTGACTCTTAACTGCCCTCTGAAATGGCCCAGGAAGCCACTCAGTTCAAGGGCAACACATGCTGGCCTTACCAATGATGCCCAAACCCCATGAAAGAATAAAGGAAAGAAAAATGTGCATGCAGTAGTTACATAAAGGCAGATTATTTTTATGTTCATTGTTAAATTGAAACGCATTTTTAAACTTTCCCCAATGTTCATAGTGATTGTGGTGCTGTTCGTGGCATTAAGAAGACAAAGAAAGAAGGAAATCTGCATGACCTCGAAAGAAGATATCAGAGACAACGTAATCAGTTACGATGATGAAGGAGGTGGAGAGGAGGACACCCAGGCCTTTGACATTAGCACACTGAGAAAACCTGACTTGATAGAAGATGTGCAGTTACGCAGAGATGTCAAGCCAGAGACCCACCAGCCACAGCGACAGACCATAATAACACAAAACAACACCGATATCAGAGACTTCATCGATCAGAGATTGCAGGAGAATGATACAGATCCCAGTGCACCTCCTTATGATTCCCTGGTGACATATGCTTATGAAGGGAATTGTTCCATAGCTGAATCCCTCACCTCCTTGGAATCAGTTACTGCAGACACAGATCAGGATTATGATTACCTCACTAACTGGGGACCTCGCTTTAAAAAACTCGCAGATCTTTATTCATCGGAGAAAATTAACAGCCAACAAAATATTACCGAGCGACAGTAAATTTGAAGTCTGGTAAATTTAAGGACAAGATGAGTTTTGTCTTTTTTTAATGGCTGCCATTGTTACTTGCTATGTCAACTATTGTTTTACTGTGAGATAGTTTTATTAGCTACCACAAAGATTTGACTTGTAAGATTGTTGTGAAATTGGAGAGATGCAGGCTTGAGCAGTGTTTTTGAAATGTGTTGGCCATACAATTGTAAGTGATAAGGAAAAAAAAAGCTGCAGGTTTTTCTGTAACCTTAACTGAAGTGCCTCAAAGAACTTTGAACACTGCAGATGTTTATGCTCTCCAGTAAGAGTGTCAGTTTTTATTATACAACTAAAAGGTGTTCTTAACTTGAATTAAATGACATTTACTTCAATAAAAGAAGCGATGGCATAGATTTAGGTGTTTGTGTTATATTGATTGCTGATTTGGGCACAAAGTCTGCTACTAAGAAATACATTGATGACTAACGAACATACAATTACTCCCCTGCCATTCTCCCCTCTAGGTCCTCAACGTGTCTCTGACTGTCAATCATACTCATTCAGTTGGCAGCGTATGACAGTTAACATAACAGATTTCTCCACAACTCCTGCCATTCTGCTATGATTAACTGACATGGAATTTGTTATAATGGAATGGAATTGTATCTGACAGTTTCTTTCTCTGTCAAACCGTTTATCTGAGAGCAAACTAAGCTTACAATCAAGAGTAATGTCAGTTAGAAGCCTATGAAGAGCTCAAAAGCGAGACTTATGATGCGTTGTCCAATGCACTATTGCTAAAACTATTTTTCATCCAACAAGATTTAAGCAAAATATTGCGTATTATTCCTCAATTATTTTATATCTTTGCATAACTTTTTTTTAAAACCTCAACACTAGCTCCTGCAGCTGAGAGTGTAGTCCAGTGGTATTCACTAGACAAATAGTGAGGGCCAATTGTGATATCGAAAAATTTTGATTGGGCCACATGAGAGCTGGGGGTGGGTACAGTTGTGATGATGGGAGGAGGGTAGGAGGTGTAGAGTTGCGAGAGTAGGGGAATGGGGGTTAGGTTATGAGAGCAGGTGGGTGTCGAGTTGTAAGGGTTGGGAGAGAGTTGTGAGAGTGGGGAAAGATATTTTTTCCCACAATTGTTTTGCAGGCACTGATGGAGGCAGTGTTGGGGACTCAGAGCTCATTACTATTGGCCACGCCATCCAAACCATGGCAATAAAAGAATGCGCACGGCATTGGGACTCTAAGCTGATTCCAGGGCTGCCCCACCAGAGCCTCCACTTCACAATAAGCATTGCTGCCTTATAGCAGGATGAACTTGTGACCCCAATTGTTCATGGGGTCGCGACCTGCGATTTGGAAACCCTTGGCTTAGGAAATTAGTGCATCATCATAATATGGTACAAAAAACAGCCCAAGGAGACATACAAGGGGCCACAGGAAGGGTACGTGCTGGCTGCAAGTGGCCCCTAGGCCAAGTAGTGAATACCAATGCTGTAGTCAGCCAATCAGGTATTGGAGGTTGTCTGCGAAATTAACCCACAAGTGAGCAATGAGACAATTTGAAGATAATTTATTGTAATGAAGTTGGCTGGGGGTAAACATTGAGTGCAGGACAGTGGGGAGAACCCTCAAGCTCTTCTTCAAATAGTACCACTGGACCCGAGAGGGTTGACATGGCCTCGGTTTAACATCTCATTCAGATTTCAGCATCTCGGACAGTGGAGCATTCCCACAACCATCTGACTCCGGTGTGAGCTCTACATTGAGCCAAGGCTGAAAGCTCAAAAGTGCTGGACTTTGTGAAAATCAGATGAGGTAAGTGACCACCAGTTTATTATTCCTAACCTTTGCCAATTGCTGAAAATTTCAAAAAGAAAGAATGCTATTCTACTTATATATGATGGAGCCACAAATTGTCCTGTTCCAATGCCTTGATTGATGGGTGGAACAGTTTGAATGTTTACTTAGGGGATGCGGGGGTAATTTAAATGATGGGTGACAGGGTAAAGTGCATGATATCAGCTTGACAGCTCATTAAACCCCTTTCCCAATGGAATGGAAAACAGGAGAGGAATTTAATGAGCGGCTGCACCGATAGAGCACATTTTACTAATTTACCTCATAATTTCAGATTTTAATTAAAGGGTTGTAATTCTACTAAACATTTTTTATTGCTCAACTTTGCAAAATATTAATATATTTACAGTACACCTTTTATTCATTCTTGACCTCAGGTCATTGCCAGCAAGGCCAGCATTTATTGCCCATACCTGGTTGCTTTGTACAACTAAATGCTTCTTAGGCCACTTGAAAGGGTAGTTAAAAGTCAACTCCATTATCCCAGGACTGGAGGCATAGATTACAAAAGCAGGGAAGTCATGTTGGAGTTGTATAGAACCTTAGTGAGGCCACAGCTGGAGTACTGTGTGTGGTCCTGGTCGCCACATTATAGGAAGGATGCGATTGCACTGGAGGGGGTGCAGAGGAGATTCGACAGGATGTTGCCTGGGATGAAACATTTAAATTATGAAGAGAGGTTGGATAGAATTGGGTTGTTTTCGTTGGAACAGAGAAGTCTGAGGGGCGACCTGATCAAGGTGTACAAGATTATGAGGGGCATGGACAGGCTGGATAGGGAGAAGCTGTTCCCCTTAGTTGAAGGGTCAGTCACGAGGGGACACAAGTTCAAGGTGAGGGGCAGGAGGTTTAGGGGGGATGTGTGGAAAAACCAGAGGGTGGTGACGGTCTGGAATGCGCTGCCTGGGAGGGTGGTGGAGGCGGGTTGTCTCACATCCTTTAAAAAGTACCTGGATGAGCACTTGGCACGTCATAACATTCAAGGCTATGGGCCAAGTGCTGGTAAATGGGATTAGGTAGGTAGGTCAGGTGTTTATCACGTGTCAGTGCAGACTCGATGGGCCGAAGGGCCTCTCCTGCACTGTGTGATCCTGTGAATCACATACAGGCCACACCACATAAGCAGACTTGCTTCCCCAATGAATGTTAGTTTTTATAACAATCTGATAGCTGCAATGACACTTCTGCTGATGCCAGATTTTATTTACATACTTTTACAAAAAAAAACTCAAACTCAGTTCTTAAAATTTCATGGTAGGATTTTAACTCTCGTACTTTGCATTACTGGTCCAGCAACATAACACGATACCACTCTACCAAGCCGCTTTTAACCAATTAGGATATTGCTACCTCGCATGTCCAGTATGATTGATCACTCTGCCTGTGAATGCAGAATGATTTCCATAATTTTCACAAAATTCATTTGCAGTTCATCTCTCTCTCTTTCTCCAAACGTTACCTGCAGCAGTAGTTTTATGGGTTTGGTGTAGGGATAGAAAAAAATTAAAAATGATTAGCTTGAACTTTGTTATAAGATCTAAATATTGGGGCAAGGTGAATAAACTTGAATGGAGCTTTATCATGAATCTCTGTTCTTCTCTTCATCTGTTCAGGATACTTTATATCTTATCTTGATATTTAATTACTCATTTTTCTTCCAAAAAAGTTGCTTAATCTTTTGGATGAGACTTTGAACAGAAGTAGAATGTGCCTGTCTAGGTGGAGGTAAAAAATCCTATAGCACTATTGAAAGAAGAGCATTGAGTTCTCCCATTTCCCTTGTTGATATCTATCCTTCAGCTCAGGATTGGAGGATATCAATCAGCTCATTGATCTCATTTTTCATATGTGGGAGCTGGTTAAACCACAGTTACCTGCAAAAGGACAGTGACCATGCTTCAAAAGTAGTTTGTTGATGGGAGGCACTTTGGGATGTTCTTAATGTGTGACAGGCACTATACAAAGTCAAATTATTTCTCGTTTTAGTCTTTAGGCAGTTCTCGATTTTGACCTTGTTGTCTTTTTATCCACATAGCAATTTTTTTTATTTTTAGTGTCACTCTTTTTTGCACACTAATATTCTCCTGCTCATCCCATCACTCCCTTTCCCACTGCTCCTGAAGCCTTTTGACTCTATGATTGTCAATTGTTCTCTATTATCTCATTTTAGTGATCTATCTGTGTGTAACCCTTGATGCTGAGGATCAAGAGGCTGACTGCATTGGCATCCAGAGTCCGCACATACACTTACAGCATCAGAATGAGAACTTGATTTACCCTCCATAAATCAGGGATCATATATGAATATATATATATATATATATAAATATATATATAGGTATATATATATGAACTTGGTCAGCTCAGGATAGGATTTTTTAGGCTGTGTAGCTTACTCATCCCTTGAATCAGCTGAGCCATTGGAGAAGCTATGCAATGATTTTTTACGATTAATTGTTTACATTGGAAAAATATTGTACATTTCTAAAAGTAATAACTACATGGGAGGCAGTGGTGTAGTGGTAGTATCACTGGACTGGTTACACAGAGACCCAGTGTAATGCTCTGTGGACCTGAGTTCAAATCCTACCACAGCAGATGATAACATTTGAATTCAATGCAAACCTGGAATTGAAAGTCTAATTATGACTGTGAAACCAATGTTGTAAAAACCCATATGGCTCTCTAATGTCCTTTAGGGAAAGAAATCTACTGTCCTTACCTGGCCTGCCCTATGTGTGACTCCAGACCCACAGCAATGCCCTCTGAACAAGGGCAGTTAGGGGTGGGTAATAAATGCTGGCCTAGCTAGTGGTGCTCATGTCCCATGGGCAATTTTTTTAAAATGCCTTCAACATCCATAAACCAGGGATTTTTGGCCATTTAGCTGATTTTCTGCATTGTTGTTATTGATTTTGATATTACTTATCAAAGCAAAAAGTGACAATTTTGTGTTAATATGTTAGTACGTTCCCATTGCTAATACCACTGAGATTCCGGTCAGATGCGATTTAGCTGAGATACAGTTCCACATTCCAACTAGACTAAGCTACAAAAATGCCTCAGCTTTTAGAAGACCAATACCGAGTGGCTAAATGTGAAAGTTCAGTTGATACGCAATCTAAGCTGTTTTTGAATTTTCTTTGATAGATTGTGTTTTTTTTTTAACAATAATACAAACAGAAAATGCTGGAAAAGCTCAACAGGCCTGGCAGCATCTATAGAGGGAGAAACAGAGTTAATGCTTCAAGTCCGTATAACCCTTCTTCAGAGCTTTATTTCAGATCTCCAGCATCTGCAGTATTTTGCTTTTTTGCCTTTTTTAAATGATGTAGTTGCCCATTAAATTATGAGAAAATTAACAAAGAGGAAATCACATACCGATGTTCAGAAAACAGAGGAACATCCAAACTGGAAAAGTAGACTGTTCCATTGCTTCAGCTGTAACAGTCTTTTTAAAGCAATAGGCATCTTTTTAATAAAATGGAGGGATAGATGCACCATAAAGTTCAAACTATTAAGTCTGTAAAACAACTATTCTTCCAGTGTGTGGCACTGTAACATAGCTGTACAGGAACAGAATTAATCTTCCTAATCAGGAAATAAAAACATGCTGAGATTATGTCATAATTTAGTGTTTGGCACATCTTCATAGCCAACAGCACTAACATCACTGGACTCTGCAGAATTTACCATCAATTACTTCCTGACCTGAGGATTTCTTATCCCATAGTGAGTTTGTGATATCAACCTATGCTATCACAGTTGTTCATCATTTAAAGTTGTGGCTTTGTTCCTGAAAACACAACTTTAAGTGAAACAACTTTAAGTGAATCATGTAAACTTTAAGTAAATCATAGAAATCAATGTTAAAGCTGGAGTTAGGTTCTTTTGGACATTTCTTGCCCGGAAAAAACAATGTACAAGTTGAAATACTGTACTGTACGTGTGCAGTACTGCGCATTCCTAACTGAAATCACTGAATATAACAGAAATACTATGTACATTGAAATTAGGTAACACCCAAACAAACCCTATGTAGCACAGCTTCTGTGTCTCACCCATAGCACTCCTGAAACTCAACTCAACATTTTGCTTGCTTTTCTTTTCCACTCTGTCTCTTTCTTTCTCTCTGCTTTCCCACTCAGTCTCTCTCTCCTTTCCCACTTGGTCTCTCTCTCCCCTTTCCCACTCTTTCTCTCTCACCCTCCTTTCCCACTCTGTCTCTTTCTGTCTCTCTAATTTCCCACTCGGTCTCTCTCTCTCCTTTCCCACTTGGTCTCTCTCTCCCCTTTCCCACTCTTTCTCTCTCACCCTCCTTTCCCACTCTGTCTCTTTCTGTCTCTCTAATTTCCCACTCGGTCTCTCTCTCTCCTTTCCCACTCTGTCTCTTTCTTTCTCTCTCCTTTCCCAATCTTCCTTTCTTTCTCTCTCCTTTCCCACTCTCGCTTTCCCTCTCTCTTTCTCTCTCATTCCTTTCCCATTCTGTCCCATTCCCTCTCTCTCCTTTTTCATTCTGTCTCTTTCTGTCTCTTCTTTCCCACTGTCTCTTTCTCTCTCTCTCTCTCCTTTGCCACGATGTCTCTTTCTCTCTCTCTCTCTACTTTCATACTCTGCCTGCCTCTATCCCTCTCCTTTTGCACCCTGTAGCCAGAATTTTCAGGCCTCATTGGCATTGGGCGCATGGCAGGTATGCGGTGGGAGGGGGACAATATGGCAAGATGGCCAAAAATCGGTTTCACACTGGCATGAAAGCACACTGGGATCATCCGATGGTATCCACCATGGGGGAACCTTGGTCTCCCTGGGGGCCGGCACGAACTCGCTTTGCATCCCCCCGGGAAAACAGGCCAGCCCAGGACACGTAAAAGCAGAAGCCAGGACTCACCGTTAGGGCCTTTGCTCAGATCACGGACATCTGAGGAGCAGAAGATGCTGGAGCCCCACACCTACCGGACCCTGGAGGAACACGTGACCCACATGCCGGGTGGATTCTCTTGGACATGGATCTGCCGCGAAGCAGATCACGGAAGGTGGGAGGTCTCCGCTGATGTCTCGGGTCTGCTTCGGAACATCACAGTCTTGGCCAGGGGCTGCTATGGATAATCGGTGAGGGGGTGGGGGGTGGGGGGAGTGGGGGGTGGTGGGGAGGTGGGAGGAGAGGAAGGTCCAGCTGTGAGTGGGAGAGGAACGTGTACTGGGGTGGGGGTGAGTTTAGGGGGGTGGGGCAAAGTCTGTCGGGGGTGGAACGAAGGTATCGGAGGGTGATGTTTAAAGGGGGAATGAAGGTCTCGGGGTGGGGTGGAGGGGGGTGAGGTAGGGAGGGGGCAGGAGGTAGTTTGGGGGGAGTAGTGGGTGAGAATACGGCAAGTGGGGAGGTAGGTGTAAGGGGGGAGGAAGGTATAAGGGAAGGAGTTCGGAGTGGGAAAGGAGTCCAGGAGGAGGAAGGTGCCCAGGATGAGGAAGGTGTCCATGGGAGGAGGGAGTTTGGAAGGAGGAAAGAGTTTGGAGAGGGGAGGAGGGATTAAGGGTGGTGGAGGATGTAAGTTTGGAGGAGAGAGTAATGGTAGAAAAGGAGTTAGAGGTGGGAGATGTCCAGGTGAACTTGCAAGGGAGGGGTATGTAGAGTCAACGACTGCCTCCTGGGGAGCGAACATGTTGGGCAGAGTGCGAGGGGATAGTGAGTATGAGATGGGAGCCAGTGGGGTGGGAGGTGAGTGTGCGTCGGTAGCGGTAGAAGGGACAGTGAGGGTGGTTGGTGTGGACTTGAAGGCAGACACGGGTCCTGGAGGTGGGAAGGAGGTGGTCAGGGAGGTCAGTGTGGGTGGGGGTTGGATTCTCAGGAAGATAGGGAACATACATGTTCAGTTGGGCATCTCAGAAAGAAAAGGGTTCGGATTGGTAGATGACGGTGGGGAGATCGAAAGTGATGCCAGGAGGGTCAGCAGTGATGGGGGAAAGGACATGGGTGACTGGGGGAGGGGAAAGGACATGGGTGACTGGGGGAGGGGAAAGGATGGGGGAGTTGAGCGAAATCTGACTACGACCATTGATGTTGAAATGAAAAGTGAGCGGAGTCTCGTGTTGGACGGACACAGATGCTGAAATAAAAACAAAAAATGCCGGAAAAACTCAGCAGGTCTGACAGCATCTGTGCAGAGAGAAATAGAGTTAACGTTTCGAGTCCGTATGACCCTTCTTCAGAGCCCCACTCAGGAATTTTAGAGGCTGTTCGAGTCAAACGGACTCAAAATGTTAACTCTTTTCTCCCTCCACTGATGCTGAGTTTTTCTAGCATTTTCTGTTTTTATTTCAGATTGCCAGCATTTGCAGTATTTTGCTTTTATCCTGGGACACAGGTGCAGCATGGGAGTGTGATCAGTGGGTTGGCGGAGATACAGCTCAGCTCAGATGGACAACTGAAAGAGAATCCCAGCAGGCAGCTTTGAAAATGCTCAGGACAGTGAGGTGAGTGTGATGGAAGGAGGCTCCGTGTGTGTGGGAGAGGCTTGCATGAGGCTCCGAAAGGCCCTGCCACACACACACTTCTCCCTCCAAATTTACTCGTGGTCTGGCTGCGTGTAGCCGAACTGCTATTGGGGTGGGGGGGTGGGGGGTGGGATGCAGGGGGCCTCCCCAACCTCCTCCTTCCCAGGGTCCGTGTCTGCCTTTGAATTCACACCAACCACCCTCACTATCCCTTCTACCGCTACTGACGCACCCTCACCCTCCCACCCAACTGGCTCCCTCTGCGCCCCCCTCCCTCCCCCACCCCCTCTCATACTCACAAAAGCTGTCAATGAAGTTGAAAGACAACATTACACATTATTCAGTGAAAGTGAATATATTTTCAGATTATAAAGTGACGAAATGTGTTCACTCGTGCAACCACTTGTGATCAGAAACTTTTCTCGGCCTACCACTTCTTCTAGGTGCTGCCCTGACATCTGCAGGAGGGGTGGAGACAGCCTGTGTAATGTTTGGCCCTGTTGCCTCTGATGACTTTTGCGTGTATCCTCTGGACAGCCAAGGCCATTAGGGCCCCATCTTGCTTTGGCTGTCCCCCCTTTGGGCCAGCTTGCTCCCTCTGTGATGGAGGATGAGGATAAGGGGGTTAAAGGCAAAGGGAGGAAGCAGACAGCCTCTGAAATTCCTGAGTGTATTACCCAGGGGTGTCCAGCTGCTGCTCCTCCTCACTTTGGGAGCTCGAGGGCCCCGGCCTGACTCCTTGAGGGGAAGGAGCACCTGGAGGGGCATCGAGGTGCCATGTTTCCCTCTCGCGTTGCCACTGCAGGAACTCACCTGTGGCTCCTGCGATGGAGCACATTTCCGCAATCTGATGGGCCAGGGTCTCCATGGCATCTGCCATCCATTACAGGAGACCTCCATATGCACACATATGGGCACAACTTCATCAGAGAGCAGGCAGATGCACTCTGACTGATGTGCCGCACTGTTGCGGGTTTCCAACAGCTCTGTGTGATATTCCCACGCCTCCTGCTGACTCTCCAGGATGAGTTGGAAGGCTGAATCCAGAAGCTCATCATCTGACTCGGACCTCACAGATGCCTCTTCCCCAGCAGCCCTCCGAGTGTCGGGGAGCTCGGCTGAACCTGCCTCCTCCCGCTGTGGACACGTGTCCGTGCGGTGACCACCAGATTGTGAACCCAAGCCTGCTTTAGATCTAGGTCCCACCGAGATGTGTCTCTGCGCTGGTGGAGGGTGTGGGTAAGCGCTGTGATGGGTCTTCCAGGCTGCTTATTTCCAGCTCTTCAATAGAGGAGGTGCCCTCTTGGTTGGAGGTGAGGATGTGGATGGAGCTGAGGGACTGGCTGCTGAGGGTGTCGGTCGCTTGGCAGAGCTCCCTGTGAACCAAAGTAGAGATAACTAGTGCATGGCAGCAGAGTCAAAAACAGGAGAGAGGGAGAGCACTCACAGTTATGTTGAGAGAGGGATGATGTGGTGCAGAATCCTCACGTGGGTGTTCACCACCGACCTCACCGTCACCGCAGGCACGGTCCACATCCTCACCAGTCAGCGCAATGGCACACTCCACAAAGTAAGTGAGGGGCTTGATGTGGGCCACTCCACCCCCTGGTCTGGGACCTTTCCCTGCTGATGTGAGCCAGCTTCTCCTGCATGGAAACAGATGGAGAGAGTGTGAGCAGGACACATGGCACTGAGTGGAATGTTTGTGTGGTGAGCGGAGCCATGGACAGGATGAGGATGTGAGTTCCAGAGGATAGGAGCCTGGTGGAGATGTGAGGGTGTGTGTGAGAGTTAGTGGTGTTGTCCCTTGAGGTGTGAGATCCCTGTGGATGTGTGATGGGTTTGGGAGTGTGTGAGTTGAGAGTGATGAGGTGGTTGACTTACCCTGGCGGAACGGATGAGACCATTCATCCTCTTCCTGCACTGGATGGCTGACCTCCTCTCTGCTCCAGTGGCACTGACCACTGCTACCACCACCTCCGAGGCTGGATTGGAGACTCTGGTGGACCTCCTGTGGCCAGAGAAGTGTAAAGACATCGCAGCGGCCTTCCACTGTCCCAGAGAGGCGTCACTAAATTTGGGGGCTGCTGTCTTATTAGCTTTCAGGTCCATCTGTCACCTGGAGCAGTCCTGATATGTAGATATGAAGAAGGCTGCCCTCTGGTGCACTGTAAATATGGTGTTCAGAGCGAGGAAACACTGAGGTCATGGCGTGGCAAACCCAAGCCCGCCCACCAATGATCCGGTAAGTTTCCCGTGAACTCATTGTTAATGAGGTGGGAAGCACTGGAATGGGATGATGCGACTCAAAAATGCACCATTGCAGCTGGCAAGTTAAAAAAAGCTTTTGTTTCCCCCTGCCCACTACCTTAGTGCAAATCTGGGATGATTCTGCCCTGTCTCTCTCTCTCTCTCTCTCTCCTTTTGCTCTCTCTCTTTCTTTCTCTCTCCTTTCCCGCTGTCTTTTTCTCTCTCTCTCTCTCTCCCTTCCCACCCTGTCTCTCTATCCAAGCCAAGTATATGGCAATCATTGCTTATAAGACAGGAATTAAACAAATAATCATGGAGTTCACCGGTAGGTATATTGTGGGCCAAGTACTATTTATAAATAAGGAGGGAGAAAACAAACTAGCGGGTGCATCAGAGTGTTGTGCTTGTATAGAATCAAGCAAATAAATCAAGACTGGCAAAAGCCCAGGACCTGAATACTTACTATAGTGTCATCATGAAAAATTACGCCCTCTAGCATTAGAATTAGGGAAAGTGTAATAGTAGCCCTTAGTCCACTGACTAACCATAGTTGGCAACATATAGGTTATAAATGATTACAAAAGCACAATTATTTAGGTAACTTAATTCCCCAATGTGATGGAAGCACTGAGCAACAATTCCTCAATTTCACAAATGATTGCATAAAACTTGCTCCCTTTGAGAGAAAATCCAATAAGTAACTCTGCTTCTTCCTTCCTGCCTCTCAATGAAAGAGATTTCCTCTGTTTCTCAATTGTTAGAACACTGTAAAAATATTCTTTCCACTGGTGTTAAAGATTTAGATATTCATAGCAAATGCTGGAAATTTTCTCCCAGCGAGATTGACTCCTATTTTTCTCTCAGAGGCAGCCTTTGAGTATTCCATTTTGCAGTAGCTGTTAGAAATTTGCCCAGTTGCGCTTTATGGTTTTGCCACAACATCATGTGGCTGAGAAACAATGCAAGGGAATTGTAACATGTGGAAACACGTGGGTTAGGGTGCAGGTGAGGACTGAGATCCTGAAAAATTACAAGCGCATCAGGAACCAGCTCCAACCCGTCAACTTCTACGTTTAACTGCAACGCGTTAGGCTGCGTGTGAGCTACACGTTACGAGAAGCAGATTGTTAATCCCAATATGTTAATCACTCAATTAAAGTGATATTAACATAACTTTTGCAATTTAATGGTGGGTCCACAGTTGTCCTGGGCTGCCCTGGAACTTGCCAGTGAAAGCGAGGCGAGAAAACTGTGGCAGTCAAAGGGAAGGGAAATGTGTCAACAAATACTGCAACCCTGAAAGCTGCAGTTGCTTTCTTGCCTGATTGTTTGTGCTGAGAGGTTACTGTTACAACATTGGAGGCTTCATCTACATTTTGGAGATTTGTACATCCTGTCTACACTATGGAGTTCTGATCTATCAGATCAGCATGGTGCCACTAATGCTGCGTTACTATTGACCTCAGATGAGGACCAAGGTGATCAGAATCAGCAGTGACACAAGGGGCAGCAGTAGTCTGCTGCTCAGAGACCTACAGCTCCACAAGAGAGAGCAGATCAGCAGAACTTTACAGCTCACAGGAAGCTTTCTGCCTAACTCAAGTTGCACAGGCAGAGGGATAGCGTGTTAGAACACTGGTGTCTCGGGGGCTCAGGGTGACAGACATTTGGAGGCTGCTACTTCCCCACTAGCAATGAGTTAGAGAACACTTTGCTGCGTCTCAGTGGGATGCTCAATGGCCAAGGTGAAGGTATCATGAATCCTATATGTTCAGAATGTGCACTTGTTGATGAAAGCCCGGGTGCACATGTTTGATGAATGTCTTTATTGCTGCAGGCAGCTGGTTGCTTTTCCATGGATGAAGACATCATTGCAAATGCCTGAGACATTATGGCACTTACGCCTGAGACAAACTCCTGCAATGTCTCTGCAAATGTGCAATATTACTAGAAATCTTCCCAATACATCACATATTCTTTACTCTGCAGAAGGATCCTGTTTGTCAACATCCCCTGATGTTCAGCATCTGTATCCAGCTGAGCAGAGCTTGGAGCATCCTGCACTCTCCAGTGTAGGCTCTCCACTGCTCTCCCTGCCTCCATCGCCTGCTCTTGCTCACTTGTAATGTCATAGAGTCATACGGCGGGGTTTTCCGCACCCACTCGCTGCCGGGATCTTCCGTCCCGCCACAAGTCAATGGGCTGCTGGCTGGGGCACCGCCTCACCCACGGTGGGTCCCACCCATGACGGGACCGGAAAATCCCGGCCATAGAGTTATTCAGGATAGGAACAGGTCCTTCAGCCCATCGTGTCCGTGCCAGCCATCAAGCAGCTGTCTATTTTAATCCCATTTTCCAATACTTGCCCCGTAGCCCTGTATGCTATGGCATTTCAAGTGCTCATCTAAATACTTCTTAAATGTTGTGAGGGTTCCTGCCTCTACCACCCCATCAGGCAGAGTGTTCCAGATTCCAACCACCCTCTGGGTGAAAAGATTTTTCCTCAAATCCTTGCTAAACCTCCTGCCTTTACCTTAAATTGATACCCCTGGCTATTGGCACCTCTGCTAAGGGGAAAAGTTTATTCCTATCTACCTTATCTATGCCCCTCATAACTTTGTAAACCTCTATCAGGTCCCCCCTCAGCCTTCTCTACTCTATGGAAAACAACCCTAGCCTATCCAGTCTCTCTCCATAGCTGAAACGCTCCAGCCCAGGCAACATCCTGGGAGGTGAATCTCCTCTGCACCCTCTCCAGTGCAATCACACCCTTCTTTTAGTGTGCGACCAGAACTGCACACAGTACTCCAGCTGTGGCCTTAACTAGCATTTTATACAGTTAAATGTGAATCACCATGTGAAAACCCAATTAACTTTGTTGCTGGTCTCACCGAAGTATTTATGAATGGTCCCACTCTGAGCTGATGCAAAGTCTGCACGTGATCTGTGATGACATATCCTCAGAATGAGCGACCTCCTCTGGGGACACGTCATCACCCTCCTGGACCATCTCCTTTGAGACACTTGCTGGGTCTGTGGGGGATTCAAGCCAAGAATTAGAACTGTCAAGGTAAGAATGTTTTAAGTGATTGTTACACTTATAACCGTATTTCACTGGCTGCTAACATCAAGTCAACACGAGTGAATACTGTACACCACCTGGCTGTCTGATATTTAGTTTGAACACGAGGGGAAGAGTCTCCTGTTTGGCGAGTGGGGGCGGGGCCCGCTCACCGACGCGTAAAATGACGTGGGGTGATGTCAGGCGTGTGTCCCGATGTCACCCCGCATCAGCTCGGTGGGTGCGCAGCCGACTTGGCTACGTGTTCGCTGACCTGTCAACGGCCTATTAAGGCCATTAAAAAACTAATTGAAACCATTAATGGACCTGCCCGTCCAACCTTAAGGCTGGTGGGCAGGCCGGGAGCCCTGGCGGGCTTCTGAAAAAGCATCAAACCTCATCCACCGGCGGGATGTGGTTTTATGAGTGATTAAAAACTCTCCGAATATTTCAAAATAAAAGTTATGGACGTGCCCCAAGTCATGTGACAGTGTCACATGAGGGGACGTGGCAGCAACATTTTTCTCTCATCTTTATTTGAAGTTTCAAATCTGAGCTGATCTCCCTGAGGCAGAACTTTGCCCCAGGGAGGTGAGTGCGCTCTTTCGTGCGCATGCGCAAAACAACACACTCCTGGCTCAGGGAATCACCCCTACCCCCACCCACAGGGAGTGCATAGCGCTTCCTGGTGGACATCACGCTGGGCGGGCTTTAATTGGCCCGCCCAGGAAAAATGGCGGCACGCCCTCGACCGGAGGCGCCAATCGGGAACCCGCCCACCTGCACCTGCTCCTGCTCTTCCCCGCCCCGATGGGGGGAAAATGTTGCCCTAGGTTGATGCTTGGCCCCAATCTCTCCATCCCTGATACCAAGACTTGTTGAGACACCTCTGACATCCAGCACCTCATCCTCTACCACTGTTAATTGTGACATGGCTGGAAGGCCACCTTCAACTCCTTGGCCCTCAGTTGTGTTCTGTGCTCACTTCTCCTACAAGGAGAGAAAGCAGGGACATAATAGTGAGAGTAAAGAAATGGGTTGAACAGATGGATGGAGAGTATTTCTTGAGGGTAACTAAGAGATAGAGACATGAAACTGCATAGGAATGAGGCTAAGTGTCAGTAGTGGATGGTCAGATGGGGATTTGAGGAGGTGCATGAGGGAGTGGGATGGGTGTAACTGCAGGGTAAGTTGGTGTGAGGAGCCATGTGCTGAAATAGGCAGAGTGAAGGGGCAAGGGTGCTGAGGTGATATACATGTCAGGATGTAAATTAAAATAACACTGTACTCACCTTTCCTGTTCTGCTTTGGTAATGAAAGTGCTTTTGCCTTTGAACCCACAAGAGCAGCACCACAACCCTGCAGCTGATCTCATGGGCGACCTTCAGCTGCAGCTGCTAGGTTTGAGCTGAAGGCCTCTTCCTCCCATCAGTGGGGAAGATTATCTGCCTGTTCTTTTTGATTCGTTCAAGGGATGCAGGCTTTGCTGGCTAGGCCAGCATTTATTGCCCATCCCTCATTGCCCCTGAGAAGATAGACTCTTGCAGCCTCTAGCATCACACCCAAGGATGCTTCACAAAAACGAGGTGCAGCCTTTGACAATCTGGACTTCATTCTTTCAATTCCATTTGTCGTACTTCCAACTTCAAACTCCACCAAATGACATGCTTGGAGTGCCCCTTTAAATACTGGATACGAAGTTGCCCCATGTGGGGTGTCATCACAGCCACTCGCACTAATCAATGGGGAAACTCCAGAATGATATGGAAATGCAATGGTTGGGTTAAAAAGCCATGGACTGGTGCATTGTACTTGTTTCAGGTTTCCCACATTTGCCCCCCCCCGCCCCCACCACCCCCCACTACCCCACCATCCCAAAAAACCCGGCTCCCAGCACATCATAAAATCCAGATGAATTTCTCCCAATATATCAAATCTGAAATTAGATAGCCATGGTGGGATTTTGGATTCCTAAAGTAAGCAACTTTTTGTTTTCAGTAATTGAACTTGTCAGTTTAATAACTTGAGAATGGGACCATTTGTAAACAGAGTAATTCAATATTGACAACAGTACCTAAAAGCTTTTTGTGGAAATAATTCAAAATTGTTCTTGCACTTTTCTCATCAGTTTCAGCTTAAACCTATTAAAGGCCTATAGAAGGAGACAAATATTGCGCCTTTAAGGGCAATTACTTTAGGTACAGTGGTAACATTGGAAACAAAATCATTTCCTGTCAATCTTGATAAATGGAATTGGTGCCAAGTAGAAATTACAACAAATCACTCTGAAGATTATTAAATCCTATCGGTTTCATATAGAAATTGCTTGTTGAATTCAAAATGCACTCTACTGGTATGCAGCAGGTCAGGTCTTGCAGCCACAAGTGAAAGGTCTCACATTCTCACATTCACAAGGTCAACTCCATCTTTGCAAGAGGGAGAATTTGATTGTTATGCCAATATTACTGCAGACATTTAAAAAAAAGAGAAAGAATTTTCTGCCATATAAGAACCATTTGTGCCACTCCATTGTTAACCTTATACAAGTGGCAGCTCACCCTCAAAACCTCCCTGTGAGTTTCAAGAAATGGTTGCACTTCTGTATTAATTACCCATTAATTGCGCCATAGAAAGTTAGGGCTGGTACACAATAGCATAAGGAGCCTTTCGAGGAAGTGGTTTATGTTTCTGCTGCACCACTCAAACTCTCTGGCCCAGAAAGGGAACAACTGAAACAGTAAAGTCTCAGTCCTGCGGGAAGCAAATTGTTGTTAGAGATTTTGAAAACTTAGAGAGGGAGAAATTAGTTCGCTTAGCACCTCGACTTACATCGATTCACCGGAGCAGGCAGCAAGGCGGGCCATTATCTACTACAACATTGTTGCCATGTTTCCCAAGACGAATCACATGGTTCCTGTTGGATGTAGAGCAATCACCCATATCAGTGCAACTTAAAGATATTAGCCTGGAAATGCTTGGGATGCCACCCTGACAGTCACATGGCCACTGGCTGTGTCGAGCGTTTACCTCACCAGAGTTTGTAGGTCAGGGGCATGCACCTGATTTGGTTCAAATAAATAGGCAAAGACATGAGGAAAAACTTCATCACACAGCAAGTGATTAGGACCTGGAATGCGCTGCCTGAGTGTGTGGTGCAAATAGGTTCAATCGAGACATTTAAGAGGGAATTAGATTATTATCTGAAAATAACGAATGTGCATGCTGACCTCCAGATAGGGGTGTAAATAAGCCCCAGTAGGGTGGAAAGACTGACTAGGCAAGGAGGCCATGCCTGGATTCTCAAAGGTGATCGCTGTAGTGTGCATCTCCTGCTGCACAATCCAGCAGCTGCCCGGATTTCACAGAACACAGAATAGTTACAGCACAGAAAGAGGTCATTCAGTGCATTGTGTCTGCGCTGACTCTCTGAAGGGTCAATTTACCTAGTGTCACTCCCCAGCCTTCTCCCCATAACCCTGCACGTGTTCACATAGAGGTTAGTCAAAATCTGGAACACTGTCCCACAAAAAATTCAAAAGGTGCTCAATTAATAATTTTAAACCTGAGATTGATATATTTTTGCAAGATAAGGATAGGAAAGAATCGGTAACCAATGAGTGTGATAGAGTTGGGATCCAGCTCAGAAATGATCTCATTGTTTGGCAAAATAGACACAGAGGGTTGAATGGCGTACTCCTGCTCTAGTGTTCCAACAGGCTCCTAACATAGCCTAGCAGGAGAGTAGCGGAACCCACAGGACATCAGCATTAATACATTGTGAGATTCCCCAGCCTGTTACAAGGCATGTGGAATCAGGGGGGAACAGCACCTTGTGCTGAGAGTCCCTCCCTCTCTCATGACCAAGTGTAGTCCTGAAAGTTGATATGCCCAGTGGAATAAGATATGACCTCCCTTCTCTCCTGAGTGACCGGGCTCTGATTTTAAGGTTTTGCCCCCTTGTCCTGGGCTTCGCCACTTCCCCAGCCTTATGACATCATTATTGTTTAGGTTGTAAGTACGATAACAACTGTGCAAACAAAAAGCGATTGCCATTGCGTAAATAAAATAGGTAACATAAGGATAACTTGACAAAAAAAAGCATATGGTTGTCTAGTAATTATGGGGCAGAATTTTACGGCCCCGTTTCGGTGGGGACGGGGAAGGGGCTGTAAAATGCAGCAAGACATTATAAACTTCATTGGCTTCAGTGAGAACATAAAATCCCGCTGCTGTAAAATTTCACCCATGGTGTGGAACTTATAACCCATAGGCCTAAATTTTCACTCTGAGACTGGCGAATTCCTGGCTCCGTGAATCTGAGGTGCATAACAATGGCCCCGAATGTCAGACTTTTGGTCCAGGGGTGAGGGGGCAGACAACCCTGGAAGTAGACAGGGGTCGGAGGCATGCCAGGTGTGGATTGGGCAACTCGAGCGAATATAAAAAGCCGGGCCTTCAGAAAGGCCCATTTGTGAGTCAGGAAACACAAGATGAAGTGTCAGAGCATTGGAGGAGACGTCACTAACCTGTCAGGTGAGTGGGAATTTTGTAAGTGTTGAGCAACTCTTAGCTGCCCTGCAACCGATGGCCTATCATAGGCTTTCCTTACGAAATAATTATCACTGTTTTTACCTATTCATAGTTACTGTACTGAAGCACTCAATGCCTGGAGTGGATTGTCAAGGCATGTCTTGGCATCACTACCTGTTAAAGATATTCCGTAGTGATATATTTAGCTGTTATGCCTCCACGGATGAACGATGAATGGTGCCACGGCCATTATCCCATCCACTTGCCCTCTTGCCGCTCACCTATCAGGATGTGCCCGCACTATTACCCCCTGGCCAAGTCCCTCACATCTGCAAACTGCCTCGGCATGCAGTGTATCTAAGAGGGAGTGGTAGGGGTGTCGGTGGTTGCGGAGCACAGCAAGCTACCTGGGGTGACAGTCGCACCATCCATGGCACCATGCATTTGGGCAGAGCCATTTCCACCACCACACCTTAACAGTAACCATTGATGATAAGTAGAAAATGGTTAGCCAATGTAAGCACACAAAGCGAGCGAGAGCATTGTAAGATACATGGCCCATGTCACTTTCGCCGTGCAGGTGTCACACAGGGAGGCGCTGGGGGAGGAATGGGTGAAGCTGCCCCGAGTTCACAGATCGGGACCTCCAAATATTAGGCATTGGGGTGCAGAAGCGGAGAGCAGTCCTGTACCCTGATGGCCAGCACATTCCTCCAGCCAGCACAAAGAGGTCCTGGCTTGAAATTTATGCTGTGGTGAGCACAGCACGAGAGCACCAGAGATCTTGGATTTGATTCCAGAAAAGGTTCAATGGCCTGCTGCTTTCCTGCAACTTGGTTCATCCACACAGAGGTCCAAGTGAGGGCTCACATCAGCACGCTGTAGCTATGGTGTGAGACCTGACATATACCTCTGCTACAGAATTGAGGCTTGTGTGCGTACGCTGCTCCTGTAGGTGCGCACAGAACAGATGCAATTGAGCACTGTGATGCACAAACACGTTCAAGAGAATAATCCCTGCATGCACTATATATCAGGCTGACATGAATTCATGTTGTCGTTGCAGTTGAAGAGGGCGAATAACACCATGGAGCTGGTTCAGTCTGGCTGCAACTGAACAGACCGGTCGATCAGATGGTCATGGAAATAGCCAGGGTGCCTGAGCAGCTGTCTATCGGCGACAGTGAATCACCAGTAGCAGGTGATAAGGGAAGTGTTAAATGCATCTTTGCACGTGGTGGTAATGGTGGAGGGCCTGCTGTCAGTTTACTGAGCACAAGGGAACATTGGCATGAAAGGGAGTGCAAGAATGTGGTTGCATCATAGAGGCAGCGCGAGCATGGTTAAATGCAATGGCATGTATCAGAGCGTGCTTTCGCAAGACAAAGGCCTCACACAGGTCCCAGCTTTGCTCCCTCACCCATCCGGCCAAATCATCCCTTAGGCATCAAGAGGAGGAAGAGATGTCCAAAGAGACAATGTCCCATCTGACTAGCCCACATTCCACAAACCCAGATGCCAGCACATCAGAGAGATATAGTGTGTATAGAGTTGGCGACACAGGGTGAAGGGCACCTGACTAGAGTGAAGGAGGAGGTGTCAGTGACAGCTGTGCACAGCCCCAGTCAGAGGAGGGAGGAAAGTCATGGTGATGCTCCAGTGGGCAAGAATGTGCAGCCTCAGGAGCCAGCTTTAGGGGCACAGTGTTTAGATAATCAGGAGCAGATGTGTGAACATCTGTCAGAGCTCCCTAAGGCAGTGGGGGGGCTCTCGGACTGCGAATAGAGGAGTTCATCACCCTCATGAGCTCCACATTGTCCCCACGCTCAACTGCATGAACTCAGACCGTGAGAGATTGGCCAGTCTCATGAAAAGATAGATGCAGCAACACTCAGGGTGGATGCAGGGGAAGCATCTCAGCCAGGAAAGGGTGAAAAGCTCCCTCAGTAGCCTGGATCAGTCCACCCAGAGTATGAGCGCTAACACCCATGGAATACATGAGGAGCTACATACCCTTAACAGGACAGTTAAGCTGTTGGGCACAGTGGTTGCTGGAATGGATGACTGCTGTGCACCAGCAGCCAGTCCCATCAGCCCCACCTGAAGGCCAACCCAGGGCTGTGGAGATTACTAAGGAGGGTGAAGATACCAGGAGCTTCTCAATACCTTCATCTTCTTCCACCTGCCCACACCCTCCACCAGAGCCCTTGTCTGCTCCATTGGTGGCAGTTACCATGGCTGCCCATGCAGGGGTGCAGGGGCTGCAGTCTGAAGGAGGTCCTCAATGGGTGCCTGTACAATGAGCGTAGCCATGACACTCCTCATTGCCATATAGACCGATATGTGAGCAGCTTCTTCCAACTCCTCTGAGGCAGCATGAGGGGGTGGGGGATGCACCTTGTTGGAGAACACAGAAGTGCAGGGTGCTGTCTCACTGAGAGTATGAATGGTTTTACCGCAGTTACACTTTTAAATTTGAAAGTATGACAACTGAGCACTTGTGAATATATGTACATACACTTATAAATATCTCAGTGTGTGCTTGTACACGACAATACTCAGTAAGAATGTTAACGTTATGAAGGACGTTCTTACCAGAAACACTGAAGGCGACAGAAAAGGTCCTTCTCACAATGACATCAGCAGTAGCAAGGTTGTGAGACAGTGGGAGGCTTCTTCCTTCCCTGGTCTTTCACATAAAGTTGCAGTTTTCAAAGTCTCAAGGACATAGGTGCTCTTTGCATTATTCATTGTCCAGCCATGCTTGACTTTAAGGTAGGTTCAATGATCAGTATCCACAAACAGATGGAGGTCAGCAGGTGTATCTCAAGCATGAGTGCTGGCTGCCACACACTCATCCATACATCAATGTTACACATTGCCCAAGGTATAGGCAATGCAGGTCGAGATGCCATGTAAGCTCCAGGGAATATTGCTCATCTGCTGTCTCCACTACTTTGGATGCATTTGCATTTCAGTTGGGCAGAGGATGTGCTTTGTGAGAGTAGCTGAGGTTTATGGAAGTTATTAATGTTGCACATGGCACCAACTCCAGAAACTGGACCATTTTCCGGAGTTCATGCAAAGAGTTGTGGTTGCACAGCTGTGGCTTCATCCTGCGCAATATGCCTTAACTGCATGTATGCTGGAACATACAATCGTATCAGCATGTATGGGGAGTTAAGTCACAAGACCAAATGGCACTTTCAACACCATGGCCATGGTTTGAGTATGCACTTACAGGCATTTACAGGCACTGGCGTTTCAGGGGGCCAGGTCGTGAAGCACTTCTTAGCAAGGGCGTTTGCAATATGTTGAGGCCAATGTTTATAATAATGAGGGCAGAAGCCATTTTAATGTAACTGAGTCAAATACATTGCTGGTGTTTTTCGTCCCTTGTCGGGGTTGGGCCTTCCTGAGGAAGTGTGGCTTCCGTGCAAAAGCCTGTTTCATTAGAAGCTGCTCACCAGAGACTGGCCGATGGTCAGTAGAATTTTGGAGGACCTTTTGTGATTCTCTTTTGCACAAGGACCTGTCTGGCAATGAACCTCCACCCCCTGCACAGGATCAGCCCTGGCTACATGGCCTTTCTTACCAGCTGCTTTGCCATTGGCAGCCTCCTTATCCTCCTCTCTTTTAGCATTGTGAATGGATAGGGGCTTCTTCCTCCTCCCCATCGTCATCCTCCTTGGAGGCTGGAGTTCTGGCCATGGCATCCCCCTCTTCATGTTGCAGGCTCCTCCGCTGCATGATGTAATGAGGCATTGCAACATACCACTGCATTCTAAATACCCCTGCTGGGAGCAAAGGGCAGAGCTCCACTTGAACGATCGAGGCACCTGAAGTATATTTATAGAATGCCAATGTCCTGTTCGGTTGTACTCCCGGTGACAACATGGCTGCTGTTGTAGCTATGCTCTACCTCAGTTTGAGGGCTTCTAAATGGGGTCATTATCTAAGTCCTTAAGGGGTGCACCTTTCTCCCTAGAAGCCAACCACAGATCTGCAAAGGAGGATGAAAAAGCTGAAGGAAGTAGGGACTCCTCAGTATTAAGGAGTTGTGGCAGCTACCAAGGAAACTTGCACAGACTTGAAGAAAAACCTTGTTATGGTCACAAACCACTTGAACATTGAGTGAATGGAAGGAATTTTGATTGACAAAGTTGTCCGAATGCTGAGTTGGAGCCTTTATGGTGACATGGGCACAATCAACAGGTGCGCCTGAGGAAAGCCTGCGAATGGGGCAAAAGCCGTGGCTCTCTATGGCTGAGGCACCAAATCAACAGCTGAAATGAATGTGCTTCTCCACATGAGCAAAATGGCTCATCCTATGGTTAGGGTGACTACCTGAATGCAGCTGTGTGCTGCTGACTGGGATATAACATACAGGTCTCCTGCTGCACCCTGGAAAGAGGGCTCTGAAGCACAAAGATTGAGAGCTATAGTTACCTTTAGAGCGGCTGGCTGGACATAAGGGTCGATAGAGAGCGGTTCGAGTTGTTGCGGGACCATGCGACATATGTTGGTGACCCCTTCACAACTTAACCTCAGTCGCCTTCAGCACTGGTTCTCCGTCATACTGATGTATGATGTCTGAGGTCGGTACACCCTCCCCACAGGGTAGTACATGGTTGCCCTCCCTCTCCTCTCCCTCCTTCCTGGTGCATGTGGGATGCTGCCTCCTCTTACTGGCCTTGTGCCCTCCCTCTGACCCCCCTCCTGTTCACATTGACTTGCTTCTGTGGTCCCTTCCCAAGCATAATGTCTTCCTGCCATCTGGGTACAAAAGTCAGGAGAGGCAAAAAAATTGCCTTGACAAGTTCAGCAGCCCACCCTCCTCCTCCCTTAGGTTAAAGGCAGACAGTTGCTATTGAATATTTGCCATTTCTGAAGCAGTTGATACAGCTTTGGTGCAAATTACAAAGGGATCCCTGCACCTCTCCAAAAGGGCACCCTCACTAGCCAAACAAATCTACAAAATTCAGACGTGGTCGGACCAGGTCTAATCTGTGTACGTCATGTTTCACACACCTAGGTCACCAAAATCACACAGGTGAAGGCAGCTTCTGGTTTATATGGGCAGCTGCCCCTGTGAAACGCGTGTGTGTGTGAAACGTGACCACCTCCCCGTTCCTGTCCCTGTGAGAATGATTGGTGCCATTTTCAGGGGTGGAACTTCTGGATTTTGGTCTCCTTCGCCATTTTTGCAACAACGGTGAGACTCTCCGCCATTGCAAAAATCCAGGCCACGGTTTAAGAGTTCATGATCCTGCCAAGCATTGGATTTAATAAACGTGATGCAATGTTGACTAATGCTAGGCAAAAATGACCACAATGGAGCCCAGATTGTCACAAAAATCCTTCAGGGGATTGAGACGATTCCTAATACACGGTTAACACTACATGTGACTCCAGTCCCCATGTTATATGTGCTATGTGGTTAATCCTTATCTTTGTCAGGGCAAAGAGGGATGGACGATTAACGCGGCCTTGCTTGTACAAACTACATCCCATGCATAAAGAATAGATAGCCTTGAATTATTTATGCTTACACTCAAAATATAATAATCAATTTGTTCAAGTCAGACTAAATTTTGATTACATTTCTGATAGTAAACTGGAATTTACATGCAAGCAATATTTAAGGAGGTTCTGTTTGCTGTACTTGTTGTGTCTACTGCTTAAGTAAAGAACTCCTCTTTTTATTCTGTGCTGCAACTTGCAAGTGACCTTAAGGCTTATCAAGCTGGATCAAGCTTCAGCAATACATTACAAATAAGCTTCAGCAAATTT
The DNA here is from genome assembly GCF_964194155.1 of Cetorhinus maximus. NCBI lineage: Eukaryota > Metazoa > Chordata > Chondrichthyes > Lamniformes > Cetorhinidae > Cetorhinus > Cetorhinus maximus. The sequence goes on from NC_135881.1 coordinate 207,643,751, forward strand.
AACACTGGGAGTTTATTTCCTTTGTGTATTTAGATGCTATTGCCGAACACTATTAAATTTATATAAGGACATTAATTTTACCTACCTTCCTGCAGTACAGCACATAAAGCAGCTCAAATAAAAGGAATTATAGGTAAACAACAGGAACTGAATAAAGTAGTTGCTCAGGACAGATGAAAGCCTGTGCACACGGAATAGCAAAACCGGCATCACCAGAACAGGTAGCAGAATAATAAGACCATAAGACGTAGGAGCAGAAGTAGGCCATTCGGCCCATCAAGTCTGCTCCACCATTCAATGAGATCATGGCTGATTTGATAATCCTCAACTCCACTTTCCTGCCTTTTCCCTTGATTCCCTTACTGGTTAAAAATCTGTCTATCTCCACCTTGAATATACTTAACAACCCAGCCTCTACAGCCCTCTGCGGTAAAGAATTCCACAGACTCACTACCCTCTGAGAGAAGAAATTCCTCCTCATCTCTGTTTTAAAAGGGTGCCCCCTTACTCTGAGATTATGCCCTCTGGTCCTAGACTCTCCCACAAGAGGAAACAACCTCTCAGCATCTACCCTGTCAAACCCCCTAAGAATCTTACATCTTTAAATAAGGTCACCTTTTATTCTTCTAAACTCCAATGAGTGCAGGCCGAACCTACTCAACCTTTAACCCCATAAGTTTCCCTAGTACATTTTATCTAGTGATAGTTATTGCATTTATTTCATTCCCCTCTTTTGCCCCTTGATTATTTAGAATTTCTGGAATGCTATTAGTGTCTTCGACTGTGAAGACTGAAGCAAAGTATTTATTCAACTGCTCTGCCATTTCCTGGTTCCCCATTATTATTTCCCCAGCTTCATTCTGTAAGGGACCTATGTTTACTTAGGTCTCTGTCTTCCTTTTTTAAATATATTTAAAGAAGCTATTTGTGTTCAATTTTATATTACTTGTTAGTTTACCCTCAAAGTTTATTTTCTCCTTCTTTATTATTTTCTTGGTCATCTTTTGTTGGATTTTTAAAACTTTCTATGAGATCTATGAGATGTTCTTCCCTAATATCTTTCATCAGGTGTATTGTAATGCTGGTTAGCTCAAATGATTAGAGTGTGGTGCCTAATAACACAGGTGGCATGGATTCAGTCTTGTGCCACCTGAGGTAGTTCCTAGGGCCTGTTTCTTCTACTTGTCCCATTATAACATCATGAAAAGACTGCTAGAGGTAGAGATGTCTGGAGAGCCATGATTAGCAACCTTTGAACAACTGAGGATGCAACATGGAGACAGAGCATATACATATATACATTTAACCACCATTTTGCCAAATAACAATATATTTTTATAAAAGCAAAATACTGCATATGCTGGAAATCTAGAACAAAAACAAAAATACCTGGAAAAACTCAGCAGGTCTGACAGCATCTACGGAGAGGGATACAGTTGACGTTTCGAGTCTGTATGACCCTTCATCAGAACTAAGTCATATAGAAGGGGGTGGGACAGGAGAGCTCGATAGGGGGCCAGTGATAGGTGGAGGCCAAGAAGAGGCTGCCAAAGATGTCATAGACAAAAGGACAAAGGGGTGTTGACAGTGGTGATATTATCTAAAGGATGTGCTAATGGGGACATTAAGGCAAGCAAGCTAGTGGCAGATGGCCCTAGTGTGGGTGGGGTTGGGGGGAAGGGATTGAAATGGGCTAAAAGGTGGAGATGAAACAATAGATCGAAATAAATTTTAAAATAGGAGGGAAAAGAAAAAAATATAGTTGTAAAAAAATAATAAATTATTGGAAAATGGAGGATCGGAAAGGGGGTGGGGATGGAGGAGAGAGCTCATGACCTAAAGTTGCTGAACTCAATATTCAGTCCGGAAGGCTGTAAAGTGCCTAGTCAGAAGACGAGGTGCTGTTCCTTCAGTTTGCGTTGAGCTTCACAGGAACAATGCAGCAGGCCAAGGATGGACATGTGGGAATGAGAGCAGGGTGGTGCGTTGAAATGGCAAGCGACAGGGAGGTCTGGGTCATGCTTGCGGACAGACCGAAGGTGTTCGGCAAAGCAGTCACCCAGTCTGCATTTGGTCTCTCCAATGTAGAGGAAACCGCATTGGGAGCAACAAATGCAGTAGACTAAATTGAGGGAAGTGCAAGTGAAATGCTGCTTCACTTGAAAGGAGTGTTTGGGCCCTTGGACAGTGAGGAGGGGGGAAGTAAAGGGGCAGGTGTTGCACCTTCTGTGGTTGCATGGGAAGGTGCCATGGGAGGGGGTTGAGGTGTAGGGGGTGATGGAGGAGTGGACCAAGGTGTCCAGGAAGGAACAATCCCTGCGGAAAGCCGCTGGGGGGGTGGGGGGTGGGGAGGTGAAGGGAAGATGTGTTTGGTAGTGGCATCAATATATTTTTGCCAGTTATAGCCCTCTTGTCTTTATAATTATGTACCTCACTTGAACAACTGAAAGAAGGGATGACCTTTTCAGGAGAACTGTCACCTCTTCAGTTTGAACAATGTAATGGACAAGTGTTAATAGCTGCACAGGCTCACAGGATTGGTTTTGACAAACCAGTCGAGTTACCTGCTGCAGGAATGAATCTGTGGACTGCTCCAATTTTGTCAGCAACTATTTGGTTTAAATGATATCAATCAGACAAATGAGGAGGGATTTATTGACCACAAACTGTGTAAGGTCAGGAGATAAACAATGTTTAGCTTATCTGTTCTTGCTGGAAATCTATTTCATACAAGCTTACACCTGAGAAGCAAGCGGGGATGGAGAGGTAGTTAGTTTTTGTTGACGTTGTGTGGGTGGTAATCTGGCAAATCAGATCCAGCCCATTATGGAAACTGCCTGAATATCAATCAATTGATTTCATTGGGATGAAAATTAGACATAGCCTAGAAACTGTGTGTGATTTGCTCCATCATATCAACACCCATGTGTTGGTGAAAAAGTTATGCCAAGAGTTTTCTAATGCTCAGTTTTAATTGAGGCAGATTAATCTACTTGATTTAGTTTCTATGATCAGCCAAAATTCACTGACTCTCTTATATCAACATAAGCAGCACCTCTTGTCATTTTAAAGATGTGTCCTGAAATTTTTGGGTTGGGAAGGAGAAAAGAAAGATTTGCATTTATGTAGCACTTTTCAAGCCAATGGGATGTCTTAAAATGCTTTATAGCCAATGAAGTAACTTCTTTAAAATGTAGTCATTTGTAATATAGGAAATGGAGCAGCTAATTTGCATACAACAAATGTGATAATGACCAGATCGATTTTTTTGTGAGTGATGTCGATTGCAGGATAAATATTACCGTAGGCCACCGGGGATAATTCCCCGAACTCTACTTCACAATAGTGCCTTCAGATCTTTTACATCAACACCAGCAGACAAATGGGGCCTCAGTTTGACCTCTCATCCAAAAGCCAAAACCTTCAACAGTGCAGCACTGCCTCAGTACTGACCCTCCAACAGTGCAGCACTGCCTCAGTACTGACCCTCCGACAGTGCGGCACTCCCTCAGTACTGACCCTCCGACAGTGCGGCACTCCCTCAGTACTGACCCTCCGACAGTGCGGCACTCCCTCAGTACTGACCCTCCGACAGTGCGGCACTCCCTCAGTACTGACCCTCCGACAGTGCGGCACTCCCTCAGTACTGACCCTCCGACAGTGCGGCACTCCCTCAGTACTGACCCTCCGACAGTGCGGCACTCCCTCAGTACTGACCCTCCGACAGTGCGGCACTCCCTCAGTACTGACCCTCCGACAGTGCGGCACTCCCTCAGTACTGACCCTCCGACAGTGCGGCACTCCCTCAGTACTGACCCTCCGACAGTGCGGCACTCCCTCAGTACTGACCCTCCGACAGTGCGGCACTCCCTCAGTACTGACCCTCCGACAGTGCGGCACTCCCTCAGTACTGACCCTCCGACAGTGCGGCACTCCCTCAGTACTGACCCTCCGACAGTGCGGCACTCCCTCAGTACTGACCCTCCGACAGTGCGGCACTCCCTCAGTACTGACCCTCCGACAGTGCGGCACTCCCTCAGTACTGACCCTCCGACAGTGCGGCACTCCCTCAGTACTGACCCTCCGACAGTGCGGCACTCCCTCAGTACTGACCCTCCGACAGTGCGGCACTCCCTCAGTACTGACCCTCCGACAGTGCGGCACTCCCTCAGTACTGACCCTCCGACAGTGCGGCACTCCCTCAGTACTGCACTGGAGTCTCAGCCTTGATTATTTTTGTGCTCAAGCCCTGGAATGGGACTTGAACCCTGAACCTTGTGGCAAAGGGCTTCTGATCTCCGGGGAGTCACATGCGGGAAGTACCCCAGAGGATTCGTTGGGGGGCCCCACATAAACCCCATTCAAGGCTTGCACAGGAATTGCCTGAGAAGTTCAGATTTCTGTTGGGCAATTACCCTGCACTGGGAACCATCCAATACTCCGATTTAAATCGAAGACTTTGGGCAGAATTTTGCGTTTGATGGGTGGGTGGGCAGCCGATCCCCGTTGCTGAAATGGGCCGCGCCGCCATTTTGCGCAGTTGGGCCAATTAAGGCCCGCCCAGCGGGGTTCCGACTCCCGTGTTCATCGGGAAAATCCAATGGGCGACAGGCGTGTTCAGACCGCCGGTTCCAATGGGGACCTGGCAGTGTGTGTAAAGATCGGCCAGGCAGCCTCCTTTAGGCTGTTCACCAGGGCCAGTCACCAGGCAGCACAGGAGGTGAGGGCAGAGGAGGAGGAGGGGGGCAGGCTGCAGGGTAGGCCAGCGGGGGGGCCACTGTGCCCCTCGGTTCTCAGATGCCTGCCTTGATGTCCTCCTCCAGGAGGTGTCCAACCATCGGGATGTCTTGTTTCTGGAGGATGGGAGGAGGAGGGCCCCCCACGTCACCAGGCAGGCGTGGCAGGAGGTGGCGGAGGCTGTTAGCTCCCATAATGCTGTGCGGCGCACAGGGACCCAGTGCCGTAAGCGCTTCAATGATTTGCTGCGCTCTGGAAGGGTGAGGACCATGTCAGCCTTGGCCATTTTACCCAGCAGGTAGCCTTAGCCTTTGAGCCCTCCCACATGTTAGTGTCGTTACTGCATTGGGCATTTGGCGCACGCTGGGTGGGCAAACAGATAGTGACCATGCTTACATCAGCCTCAGTGGTTGAGAAGAAGATGGGTTCTCCCTGCAGCATATGTTGGTGTTTGTCGCATTTGAGTAGTCTGGGGGAAACCTGCAGGGGAGGCAGCTCGACACATACTCAGAACCCCAACACATGTCTTATTGATGGTGATGAGATGGTGGAAGGGGAGCCTCAAGGTGTCGCGGCCAAGAGCCATCTGCTGGCTTCGGCGCTGCACCTAGTTGCGCCCCTTGCCGTGGGCGCTAAGACCCATGTGTTATTCAAAGTGATGGACGCTGAATGTGTCCAAGGTGTCCGTTGTGGGAGGGGTTTGGGACCAGCCGTACTTCTGGGGACTGATCACCAGTGGTGTGGAGAGGAGTCGCTGGAGGCCTCAGATGGGCCACTGTGGTTGGGGTGCGGGGTGCACGTGCAGAGTACATGAGCGATCAGCCCCAATAAATCCTCTTCTCTGTTCTGCAGGCAAAAACTGAGAGCAATATGAGGGAGCGGCAGTGGACTGGTGGTGGGCACACCGTGCTGCAGCACCTCACCACGTATGAGGAGCAGGTCATGGAGCTGGGGAGGAGGAAGGCGGCCAGGTTGGCATGTGTCGGTGAGGCTGGGGTGCAGTGGGCAGGTATTTGAGGGCCACAGTCCCATCCACTTTGTCTCCCCACCATCCAAAGCACTGATGGTTGCTGCAAACGTTAATGCAGCAACACTGCTCATTCACAGACTGATACAGTCAGACGTGTGGGTCATACACAAAGGTCCCTTGTCCCCTTGAGGATGCGCGTCTCTAGCACCTTCCAAAGTCACCTTATCCCATTTGTGACCACTATCCCCATGGCCTAACATGCCATGGCATCGCTGCTGCACATCCAAAGATTTACTGCATCTTAGGAGGGTTTGTACCCCCACCACCCTTTCAGCCAGTGCGTCCCACATCATCTGTCAACCTCATGATACTCAACTTAAATAAAAGCCACCCTGTTAGTCATCCCTGCGCCAAGGGGAAATGTTGCTCTCTGCCCACCCGTTCTATGCCCCTCCTAACGGTATGAAGGTCAATAATGTGACCTGTCAATCTCCTGTGATCCACGGCAAATGTCACAAGGTTTTGCAATGTTTCCTCATCACTCCAACTCTCCAGGCCAGCATGCATCCAGGTCAGGAACCTCTGCACTCTCCCCACTCCAATGCCATCCCTCCCATGAAGCACAGGTCACAACTGAACACAGAAGTGTAGCTGTGGCCTCGACAGCATTTTCTACACCTTTTGCTACATTCTATTCCTGGGCTAATAGAGGCAAGTCTGGCTTTGACCTTGTTAAACGCCTTATGTTCCTGTTCTGCTACCTTAACGGGTCTGCCCAGCAAGGTCCCTGTAATGGTCATGACTTCCCACGGTCCCACCATTACTCATATATTCCCGTACCTTGCTTGTCTTGCCCAAGTGCTTAACCGAACAAACACTTATCCACATAACATTCCGTGTGGCATTCCTTAGGCCATCTGACCAGCCTGTCTGTATGCGCGTGTAATGTTTGGGCCTCCTCTTGACTATTTACCACCCCACCAACGTTCGTCTCCTTAGGTTCTTGAAGGGTGAGCGACTTATGAGGCTGGGGGGGAAAGGGATGAAAGGTGTTCCTGACTGAACACTAACTGATGCACTGTCCTTGTTGTTAATTTCAGCATCACCACCGCATAGCCGCCCCCAACACGTCCAGAGCCCCCTCCACACCTGAGGGCCAAGACTTGCAACTTGCATCACATCATTTCAGCCAGTCAGGCACCAGCGCAGCGACAAACACTTCGGTGGGGATTATGATGTCGGCTGGTGTCCCGGGGCACAGTGGAATGGGCACTTCACAATCTCTGGAGGAGGTGGCACGGACAGAGAGTGCCAATGGCACCAGCAGCTGGAGGACTGCAGGGGACCAGGCACATGCTGAGTCCGGCACTGATGATGTGCCTCTGGAGATGTCAGCCATGCAGCAGCTGCAGGACAAGCGGCCGGGTGCGCAGGAGCATCTGGCAGGGTTGCATGACAGTGTGCTTCAGTTGGTCTCTGTGGTGGAGGAATCCAGGCAGAGTGTCAGTGAAGGCATGAACCTCAGGACACAGGTTCAGGCTTCCTCCACTGAGAGATTGGCGACTCTCATGGAGAGGGGCTTCGATCGGATTGAGAATCTTCTAATTGGGTTACGCTCTGACCTGCAAACCCTCACAGCGCTAATGGCCACAGGTGGTCATTCGCAATGTGGGAAACGTTGTGGGCACCAAGTGTCGCCGCTCGGTGCCCATCCATCTGCGGTGAGCATGGAGGTCCAATGTGACCTCACATCGGTGCAGCAGCTGCCTGTCGTCGCTGCGAGCTCCTCTCAGGGCGCTCCAGATGAGGGCAGCAGCTCCTCCGCCCCTCTGCCAGTGACCGTTGCATCCATTGAGGCTGCGACAACTGGGGAGGTGCCAGTTCTGGAACTGGCCACTCCCTCCCAGGCGGGGCCATCACAGGCTCCACGGGCCAGAGGACGTCTGCCAAGGTCATCGATGCCAACAGGACAGCAGAGTCAGCAGGCTGTCTCACAAGCCACTCCGAGCGATGGGGCAGCACCTAGACGTAGCACCCGGAAACGTAAGCATAAGGCACGTTAGGCACTCCACGGGTTTGTCACTGGTGATTTTGTGTTGGCCCGAGATTAGGGAAAATATAATTACGTACGTCTGAGAGACGTTTGTGTTTTATTTTGGATGAAATAAAGTCCACTTTTCTGACCGTGGCTGAGGGTGTTTCCTTTGTGCTGCATTTGTCTTTTTCACAGACATCTCATGAGTGTTTGAGTGGACATTGATGTTTCTGTACTAAACCCTTAGTTGCAGCTGATGAGGTGGAAGATGTAGCACCTAAGTGCCACGTGTGGAAGTGCCAGGCAATGCTGGTCCTGCTGATCCATGTGTGTGGAACTAGCTGAAGGTTCACTGGATTAAAGTGTCCCGGGTGTCCCTGCCTCCTTGGTGTAGTAGTGGGTCAGCGTGCTGCCCCTCATCATCGCCCTGTGCTTCCTCATCCTCGGAGCCACTGCTGGATTCATCATGTGCAGCCTCATCCACTGTGTCAAGGTCTTCATCGTCAACTGCATCCCCCCTTTCCCGCGCAAGATTGTGGAGAGTGCAGCATGCTACCACTATCACAGAGACGCGATCTGTGGGATACTGGAGTGCGCCCCCTGTGCGGTCCAGGCATCGGAAGCGCATCTTGAGAAGACCGATGGTTCTCTCCTTCACAGCCCTTGTGGTTCCGTGGCTCCTATTGTAGCACTGCTCAGCTTCTGTTCTTGGATGGCGGAGAGACGTCATAAGCCACCTTCTGAGGGGATAGCCCTTGTCACCCAGCAGCCATCCATCCAGCTGGGCTGGAGCACTGAAGAACCCCGGCACCTGGGAGTGTCTGAGGATGTAGGCGTCGTGGGAGCTGCCTGGGTACCTTGCACAGACTTGTGGAATCAGCATCCTGTGATCACACACTATCTGCACGTTCATGGAGTGGAAGCCCTTCCTGTTGACGAAGGCACCGGGCTCACCTGCTGGTGCCTTGATGGCCACATGTGTACAATCTATAGCACCCTGGACACGGGGGAAGCCAGCAATGGCCGTGAAGCCTCTTGGTCGCTGTGCCTGACTTGCCTGGTCCCAACAGAAGTTGATGAAAGTCAATGCACATCTGAACAGAGCGTCTGTAACCTGTGGTGAGTGGACAGCTGATTGGGAGACACCGCAAAGATCACCCACCGAGCCCTGGAAGGAGCCAGAGGCACAGAAGTGGAGAGCAGCTGTGACCTTCAGAGCTGCTGGCATGGGGTGTCCACCCACACAGTTAGGAGAGATCTCAGGGCCTATCATCTGACAGATATAGTTGACTGTTTCCCTTGACAGTCGGAGCCTCCTTCGGCACTGCACCTCAGACATATTGAGGTAGCTGCTTCGCTGCCTGTAAACCCCAGCAGCAGGATAGTGGCGTCTTCTGCAGCCCCTTCCACCTTGGACAACCTCTTGGCCCTGCGTCCCTTGTGCCTGTGCCTGGCTTCCCAAAGGTGGCTCCCCTGGAGGCTGATTGTCCAGTCCTGGCCTCCTCCTTATTCTATCCCTCCGTTCCACCTCAGAGGAGTTGCCTCCAGTGGAGATGTCAGAATCCATACCCAGGCTAAATAGAGGCCTCCGGAAAGCTGCAGGCCTGATAAAGATTCCTGTCTGCAGAGTGCTGAGCTGAAGCTTCAAAGTACAGAGAAAGCTATTGGAAATCGATCTGAACTGGTAACAATCACACAGGCAAGTTTAAAACACTTTCTGCATTAAATACTTCAGAAAAAACATGAACAACCCCTCTGAGCCCACACATCCTGCCCGTGGATGAGGTTTGTTAAAAAATCAGCTACCCGCCTGTCCGTTGGGCCTGTGCGCCGAGCCGAAGATCACACGGGGTCTTCAAAATCAGCTTCAATTGCTGAATTAAGAGCCTTAACAATGCCTTTAATTAATGGTGGGTGCACATTACGGTTCATAGCGCCCACCCACCTCAATATCGCGATGCCGCGCGCTGACGTCAGGACACTCGTGCGACATTTTAAGCGCTGACATGTGGGCTCCACCACCCGCACGTCAGCCAGAAAATTCTGCTCTTTGGATTGTCCTGAATCTCTTTGCTCAGTAAATATTAAGATGAAAACCACTCCTATTGCCTGGGTAACTATAGCATTGCACCACTCCCCCACCCCCACAACTGGACCCCTCATTGGACGCCCAACTACCTCCTCTCACCACCAATCCCCCCTCACCGACTTTCCTCCTGACTCATTGACTACTCCCCATCCCCCCCCCAATCAACCCCTAACATCCCCCTCCCCCTGACTACACCCCATCCCAACTACCTCTTCTCATGAGGAGATGTTCAGTCTCCTTCGGGAACCTTAAGTCTGAAAATCACCTCTTTTATGTCTCTGGATTTTTTTTTCTTTACCTCCCAGCTCCATTTTCATTAAGATATTGGTGCAAATTTTCATTCCCTCCCTGGGCAAGGACAGAGCAATAGCGTTCTGAAGACTGTTTCTTCATCACCATATCCCCAACTGCAGATCTCCGCTCTGCTATAGAAATGAACAGCCGGAGCACACAACTCCTTCAGCCAAGAAATTACATGGATTATGAAATTCCAGCTCTTCAACCATTTGTTGAAGCTGTAGTTCAATTTCAGGAGTTGATAGATGAAGCATTGCTGCTCCCCTTCCTCCTATTGGTATAAGGCATTGAGCAGCTTCAACAATAGTTCATGAAAGGGACTGAACATTTCTCTGACTTCAGAATAATGTTCTCACGAGTTGTTAGTCCAACTCCTCCGCCATCACCCTCTCCACGATTGCCTCTTCTCCCCCCTGCCCTCTTTAAGTCCCAACCTTCAGGCCAACTCTGCATTGCATCTGTTTTAGTTCCCCACTACCTTCCCCATTATCAGCAAGGCTACCTACGATTCACCGCTTGATGAAAGGCTTCCAGCATCAAAATTGTTGAGGGCTTTCTGTTTAGGATATTGGGTGGGCCATGCACTTCCACTGACTTCCCCATGTCCGTCAACATGAAAATCTGCCCCATGGACTCTTTGCTGGGGTAGAATTCCTAAAGGATTTCCTGGTGCCTCACCTAAGTAGCCATCCGACATGGAGAGTCTCCACAGGTAAACTCAGTGGGCAATTACACCATATGAAGGCATCACAATTGAACCTGACCCGATGTATACATCTACGCTCCCAATTTAGTAAAAGCAAATCCTGTTTGACAAACTCATTAGAGTTTTTTGAGGATGTAACTGGCAGGGTAGATAAAGGAGAAATAGTGGATGTAGTATACCTGGATTCCAAAATGCAATCGATAAGGTGTCACACGAAAGGTTAATAGGCAACATAAGGTCTCATGGAGTTGGGGGTAATATTTTAGCATGCGTAGAGGATTAGATAATGAATAGAATAGAATAGAATAGAATAGAATATGCCCCAGAGAGTGGGCATAAATGGAACATTTACAAGTTGGCAGACAGTGAATAGTAGAGTGCCGCAAGGATCAACACTGGGGCCTCGGCTATTTACAACCTATATTAATGAATTAGGTGAAGAGACAGTGAGTAATATATCAAAGTTTGCTGATGATGCCAAGCTAGGTGGGAAGGTAAACTGTGGCGAGGACACAGAGAGGCTGCAAAGAGATATACACAGGTTAAGTGAGTGAACAACAAGATGGCAGAGGGAGTATAATGTAGGGAAGTATGAAGTTATTCACATTGGATGTAAGCATAGAAAAGCAGAATATTTTTTTAAAGGTGTGAAACTTGTAAGTGTTGATATTCAAAGAGATTTGAGTGTACTTGTACAAGGAACGCAGAAAGTTAACATGCAGGTGCAACCAATTAGAAAGACAAATGACATGTTGCCCTTTATTGCAAGGGGATTGGAGTACAAGAACAAAGAAGTCTTGTTACAGTTGTGCAGAGCTTTGGTGAAGTCACACCTGGAGTACTGTATGCAGTTTTGGCCTCCACATTTAAGAAAGAGTATACTTGCGTTGGAGCCAATAGAGTAAAGGTTCATTAAATTGGTCCCTGAGAGGTTGAGTAAATTTGGATTATATTCTCTGGAGTTTAGAAGAATGAGAAGTGATCCCATTGAAACATACAAGGCTCTGAAGGAATTTGATAGGGGAGGCACTGAGACATTGTTGCCGCTGGCCGGGGAGTCTGAAACATGGGGGCACACTCTCAGGATAAGGGGCTGATCAGTTAGGGCTGAGATGAAGGGAAATTACTTTACTAAAAGGGTTGTGAACCTTTAGAATTCTCTACCCCAGAAGGTTATGGATGCTCCATCGTTGAAAACATTTAAGGCTGGGATAGACAGATTTTTGGTCTCTTGCAGAATTAAGGAATATGAGGAGTGGGTGAGAAAATGGAGTTGAAACCGAAGATAAGCCATGATTGTACTCCTGCTCCTACTTCTTGTGTTCTGGTGGGATTACTGAATGGTACTCAGGGGAGGGATGCCCAAGCTGATTTTCCTGTCACAAAGCCCAAGGTGCTGAGGATAGTCTTTGTTGTCCCTCTCAAGGTCAGGAACCGTCATTTAAATCAAACTTGGCTGATGGGAAACCCACAATTGGCTGTACGTTTCAACTTAGGCCATTGATTTCAATGGCAAGTAAAAATGAGGCGAGATGTGGAATGGGTGACACTCTGATTGTGTCAGGTTCCCATTGGCTGTGTTAGGTTAAAATTGCATCCCAGGTAATTTAACCCAAACTACCAAACAAACATGGGAGCTTTCTGGACAGTGTAGCCCAGTGAGTAAGCAGCTAAATCAAAGGAGGGAATTTGAGACCGAAAACTTTATTATCCCCAAACACCAATAAAATTTAAAAACTGGTCAGAAATGCTGTACAGCATCATAACTAAATTTCAATAAACAAGTCCTGTTTTTGCACCATTGCTATTTAGGAAACAGAACAGGAGAGAAAATGTGCTGGATTTTTCTATAATATACATACAAGACTATTAGCATTTATTATTTTTTCTGGAGTAAATCCGACAGCAATGTCTGACCACAACACTTGTGTGCACTTAAATGTGGAAATCCAGGGTACGCTGTTGCAGTCCTTGCCGATAGATTCAGCACTGAAGTAACCACCATGCCATGAACCTGCCGTGTACTTGCCTGCTACTTTTACACTAAAAATAGTTGAAAAAGTTAAGGCTCTTGCATTCTGGAGTAAGTGAGATTTTAACAGTAATTGGCAATTACTGCTGAACAACATCTCTGGCACTGAAAAATTAATTTCACAAAAGCCAGAGATTCCAACCCTCAGAAGAAAATTATTATTGGACATTTTTAAATATGGAGAACTGGTCCCTTTGTTTTGTTTACCTTTCTCCCTTAATCCCATTTGACTCAATCCAATCTGATTGGTTGAAGAGTCTGTTGCCTGTTCTGCTCACCGATGCTGCAGGTCCCCTGTCGAGCTCACAGTGCTGAAACAGATGCCAGGTTAGTAGAACTCCCCACTGATGAGCCCCTGAAAACATTGTGGGCAGCTGAGGGGCAGCTGAGGGGCAGCTGAGGGGCAGCTGAGGGAGGTGAACAGCTCATCTCATTTCTTTGCCGCTGAAAAAAAAATCACCCTAAACCATCATGTCTTTCATGGAAGATGATTGAATGATTAAAATGTCTCACTTTCTCTCTCCAGTAATTCAGTGGCCACTTGCCATTGTTGAATGGTGTCTATTTTTTTGTGGTAGAGGCATTTTTGATGGTAACAGTTCGTATTTTGTCATGATGAGAGTTGAAATAGGCATTCGTCATCTAAACTCTCATGTATTTTTCATAATAGTCACGCATATCTTTACTAACTTTTCAGGAAGCTAAGCAAAGATGATAAAAATGTAGTTTCAAGTGCAAGGAAATACACCCGTGAAATGCTACTTTTAAATGCATGTGACAGTGCTGTTCTTTCTGTTACTTAGGCTGGAATCATCCCAGGAATCGGCAAAGCCTGATATCAAGCTTGAGTGGGCACAATTGCTTAACTAGGCTGACTTCAAGCATGTCAATTGAGCTCAAGCTAAATGTTCTCAGCTGTGGTGGAATGCTCATCTTTGATGCACTTTGCCATTAGCCCGGCCATTTTCTCCCCCCCCGCCCCCCCTCAACATCCCCTCCTCCCGCATGTGTTTGTGTAAAACTTCAGTCAGTGCTGCTATGACCACCCCCCTCCCCCCTGCCCACCATTGTTGCCCTTGCCCTGAGGTTCCCTTCTCCCCGGCACTGTCGCCCCTGTCCCGGCACCACAAGCCAGCCACAAAGAAGCCGCTGCAGAAACTTGCCTGTGGCCGCCCCCCCCAACGAATCCGCAGATCTGCTGGGATTATCACGAGTGCTGCACAAAGTTGTGTTTGAGTTCCCCTCAAAGTTCAGGTCACCAGGTTCAGGCCTTTTAAAGGTAGCTGTAAATCACGCCATTGTGAACTCACGCCAACATGGAAATTAAATTTGACATGGGGGGGGGGACAATTCCCGCGCGTGGCCACAATAATCAGATGCAAATTTATTAAAATTAAGTTCCTGACTTTCGACGTTGGGAAACGCAGCTGTCATTGATGGGGGGAGGGGACAATTGCGTCTTGGATTTACATCGTCAGGAAACGCGGCTAGGGCCTGCTGGTGAGATTCTCCTCTCTCGCCATCGAACACGCCCCTCACGACTGGGTGCAGAAAATCCCCACCTTAGCGTCACCCAGCGTCAATTGCAAACAGTAGATAACTGGACGAGCATTATCTGAAACTGTGTTAAATCGCACAGAATATTTTAAATGCAAGGATTTCATTTTTTTATCCTGAAAGTCATCATTTCATTTTCAACTTCTTGCAAATTACAAAAAAATCATCACCTGGCCTCAGTGTGCTTTCTCACCTATCCTTTGTGAAAGACAGAAGCTTTCTCACAGTCAATTGCAATTATTAAGTTCTGCAAACTGAGTCTGAAATTGAGCTAAGAACGGGATTACTGATGAACTAGATTGCTCACTAAACCACATTGATATTTAAATTGTCTCCTGCTACCTCATTCCGTTCAGTAATATGACAGCAGCTACAATCAGAGTTTGAGAAGCAATTAAGGGAGAAGGAAATACTCGTGGACATGGTTGCTAAATCAAGCATAAACTATGTTTTCCAATGCACGTTCTCAAACAAGATAAATTGGCATTGTGATTGTTTATTTGTAGACATGTGTCACAAGCACCATTATATACCACACAAGTAGTTTTGCATGAATCCTAACATACTTCAAGGGTGTTTGTCAAGTGTTTGTAGCATTTGACCTTTCTCACAGATGGAAAGGGAACATTGAAAAAGACCTTTTAACAATCGAAGTTCCTACACAATTGATCCGATATATTGGTTCAATACAGGTTTCCAAACCTTACAGTGAAACCTCAAATAAGCACCATAACAAAGGGAACAGAATGAGAGCATCATCTAAAATGGCAGATAATTAAACTTTCACTGTAATAAAGAGCCTGTATTAGTCGACTGTTCAGGGGAAGTTGACGAGTCTCTTAGATGTAGATTGGATTTCACAGGAGCACAGGAGGCATCCGGCATGTGGGGAGTGGAGGCGGGGTGGGGGTGGGGGTGGGGTGGGGGTGGGGGGGTGGGGGGCGTGGGGGGAAATTAGTCCACCCCAGCAGTCAGGAAACAGCCAGTAGTAAATTGGCAGCTTACTTTTCATCTCATTTGATCTTCTTTCCACTGGAGTACACAGAATGTTAGTTCAAACTCTTCTTGGAGACTCATTTCCTAGGATCACTGTCACTTTCACTTGGTCTAAATGTCATTATCCCAGCTGATGTTATTACTGGACAAGCCAGATCGCAGGGTGGAACCCAACTTGATAGATCCTAACTTGTTTTTTGTTTAGGAACGTGGAGGGTGGCTACTGAACAGAGTCACAGGAGTCAACTGATAAATTTTTAATAAAATAATAGAACAATTCTTAAACAAGAAAATATGAACTATATGACAATACTCCTTCACCCACAACTTTACCTTTATAGGTATATACAGAGTCATAAGGATAACACAAGTTACAAAAGCTATCTTATACTCTAATGTTCACAGTAAGTACACAGTCCATGTAAACAAATAGGTGACCTGTGGTCAGGCATACAACACTCTGAAACCAAATGACGGATGCCACCTCAAACAGATGCTGTGGATCTCTCATCAACTCACATCGTCAGCCAATCGGTCTCACTGAACTCCATCTTTCACACGGGGGTTTCCAAACTTCACTCTCGAAGAACTCGCCTTGGAGTCTTCTCCCAAACGATGCTTTCTCTCAGATGCCTTCCACAAGGGTCCACCTCCAGGGTTTCAAACTCTCCTTCCATTGTTCCTCTCCCCTGGATCATCATGTGTTTTCAAGTTTAGCCTTCCATGCACTCTCTCTTAGATGCTCAGCAATGCCAACAGAACACCACTGCTTTGCATGCCCAAGGTAAGGAGTCACCAACCTTGATTGCCTCCTCAGATCTCCTGGCTTCTTGCAAGCTCATTTGCTTTAATTCTGAATCCTGTAGCTTTCTCCCTTTAAGCTTGGAGTTTTCCTCTCCTCCTCGCACTTAACTTCACTTAACAGGACCTTTTCCAGGCTCCGGTTCTTTTGGGAAATCTGCTCCCTGCAGTTCTCTCTCCCAATAGATTGCTGACAACCTGGTATCTCCCTTGAGATCAAGACTCACTCAACACTCACTGTTGCTTTAACTTTAGAGCAACTTGTCTAAGATTCTTAGACTAATTTTCCTAAACAATCTGCTGTTATGTCTAGCTAGAGAGAGGCTTAAATTGCTTCTCCCACCTTAGAACATAATCACCAACTGAACTTAAACTGCTTTTCTGTTTCTCTCTGTGTGTGTGGGCCTCTTATTGCTAGGCAACAGCGCAGTTTTTCTATCTTGTGTTTGCTTTAACTCCCCTTTAAGAGTCGTAAAACCTCATTAAAATGCAGGCATTCTTTAAAGTGAAACTAAAACTCAAGTTTCTCCCCTTTATTAACACACAAGTACAGAAGTACAAATTAAGGTTAAACTTAAAGATATACCATATTCCTAACACACACAAATACAAATACAACTTACTGAAACTATCTCTAGTCCCTAACACTAAGATTTAAAAAAAAGCCTTGGAAATATTTCCTAAGTCAATGGAAAAGAAAAGCTGGTGCAGTATATAACAGGCTACCAACTAACTATAAGCCGATTTTGTGCTGCTTGCTAGACTGTTTCTACCCCCATAGTGTCAGCGTGTGACTATGTTTGCAGATTAAATCCATATCACTCTATGACTCATTATCACTGTCTCCAGCTCCAAGATTCCCCAACATTCCCAGCATCTGTTTCATAGTGCAACTGAGCAGGATGGTGATCTGCTCCATGTTATTTTGGGAACCCCTACAATAGTTCAGAAAATTCAGGACTTTTCATAAATAGCAGAGCACCATCTCTGGTCCAGGCAACATCAGATAGGAGACAGAAGGGCAATGATGGGAGAGGAGAGGAAGATTATGGTGTGAATTAGGAAGAGGAGAGTGTCAGCATGAACTCAGAGGGAAGATATTGGAGTGGAGGCAGAAAGAGAAGGACCAGAATGATCGGAGGGTAAAAGGGAGGGAGTGTGAACTGAAGAGAGAAGAGCCATGCTAATGTGTATTGTGGGAAAGTGGGAAAAGGGTGCCAATGTGATTTGGAGGAAGGTGAAGTGTACAGTTATGTTCCTCTGCAGTTCTCTGCCTAAAGTCAGATCCAACCCACATCACCAAGACCCACTCTACCCATGTGTAGGACAAGCAGTCAGGTCCTGAAGCCACCCCAGCCAGAACAGGCATAGGACCCTGTGCTGTTGGCACGAGTCAGCCACACCAGCCACACCAGCTATCCAGCTAACTGAGCCAACCAGCTCCCTCAAGGAGTCTGAGCTGCTGTGACAAACATACACTTTTACAGGTATGTTGTAGCCTGGGGCTATAAATAGTGATGGTCGAGGGCATCACTTCACATGGCCGACAAATAATCATTGCCCCAGCACTGATTCCTATGGCACTCCACTAGTTACAGGTTGCCATCCTGAAAATGCCTCCATTATCCCAACTCTCTGTCTTCTATTAGTTATCCAATCCTCCATCCACGCTAATATACAGCCCCCAACAACATGGGCGCTTATTATGTGTGGTACCTTATTGAATGCCTTTTGGAAATCCTAATATATTACATCTACTAATTCCCATTTATCTATCCTGTTTGTTACCTCCCCAAAGAATTCTAATAAAGTTGTCAGGCATGATTTCCCCTTCGTGAAGCCATGCAGACTCTGCTTGATTAGATTATGTATTTCTAAATGCTCTGCTATTATATTCTTTACAAGAGGCTCTAACAGTTTCCCAATGACAGATGTTAAGCTAACTGGCCTATAGTTACCTGTTTTTTTTTATCTCCCTCCCTTTTTGAATATGGCAGCTTTCCAATCCTCTGTGACATTTCTAGAATCTCAGGATTCTTGGAAAATTACTACCAGTGCATCCACTACCTGTGTAGCAACTTTTTTTAATATCTGGGATGCAACTCAACAGGTCCAGGAGACTTATCGGCCTTTAGCCCCATTACTTTCCCTGGTACGTTTTAGGACTTTTAATTGGAAACAGACAACATTACATCATTACTGAGGTAAGAGTGACTGCCCTTGACATCAAGGCAGCATTTTACTGAGTGTGGCATCAAGGAAACCTTGCAAAATTGGAGTCAATGGGAAACAGGGGGAAACCTCTCCGCTGGTTGGAGTCATACCTGGCACAAAGAAAGGTTGTTGTGCTTGTTGGAGGTCAGTCAACTCAGCTCCAGGACATCACTGCAGGAGTTCCTCAGGGTAGTGTCCTAGGCCCAACCATCTTCAGCTGCTTCATCAATGACCTTCCTTTCATCATAAGGTCAGAAGTGGGGATGTTTGCTGATGATTGCACAATGTTCAGCACCATTCGTGACTTCTCAGTTACTGAAGCAGTCCTTGTCCAAATGCAGCAAAACGTGGACAATATCTAGGCTTGGGCTGACAAGTGGCAAGTAACATTCGCGCCACACAAGTGTCAGGCAATGACCATCTCCAACAAGAGAGAAAACAACCATCGCCCCTTGATGTTCAATGGCGTTACCATCACTGAATCCCCCACTGCCAACAACCTGGGGATTACCATTGACCAGAAACTGAACTGGACTAGCCATATAAATATTGTGGCTACAAGAGCAGGTCAGAGGCTAGGAACCGCGTGATGAGTAACTCACCTCCTGACTCCCCAAAGCCTATCCACTAGCTACAAGGCACAAGTCAGGAGTGTGATGGAATACTCCCCACTTGCCTGGATGAGTGCAACTCCAACAACACTCAAGAAGCTGGATACCGTCCAGGACAAAGCAGCCACTTGATTGGCATCACATCCACAAACATTCACTCCCTCCACTACCAATGCACAGTAGCAGCAGTGTGTACCATCTAAAGATGCACTGCAAGGATTCACCAAGGCTCCTTAGACAGCACCTTCCAAACCCACGACCACCTAGAAGGACAAGGTCAGCAGATAGATGGGAACACCACCACCTGGAAGTTCCCCTCCAAGCCACTCACCATCCTGACTTGGAAATATATCGCCATTCCTTCACTGTCACTGGGTCAAAATACTAGAACTCCCTCCCTAACAGCGCTGTGGGTGTACCTACACCACATGGACTGCAGCGGTTCAAGAAGGCAGCTCACCACCACCTTCTCAAGGGCAACTAGGAATGAGCAATAATTGCTGGTCTAGCCAGCGAAGCCCACACCTCGTGAAAGAATAATAAAAAAAATATGGTAGCATCCACTGGAATTCATCAGTGCTTTTCCGTTTTGGAAATAAGTATCCCTTCAAATGCCTTATTCACTAGCTAAGGAATCTTAAAAAAAAGTGATAACATACATTCATGGTAGAATTGGTGCCGTTACCTATTACAAAGGCAGTCTTAAAATTTAGCTTTGAGTATCGTGAAAGACTACTGGACTTCTGCAAGTCAGGATTAAACATTACTAGATGCCTGGTACAAAAGACAAATGCTGTAAGAATATGGTTTCCACTAAGCTGGAGAAAAGCAACTTTTTAATAATCATTATTTCTCTATTAAAAGTTTAAAATCATTTAACGAAAACATAGAAGCAAGTAAAATTAATTAGGAATGACGTTAGCACATAATATAAGCACACATTGACCAAATATCTGCTCACAACGTCAATGTAATAAGACCATTGTTAACAATTAAATAATAATGAACAATAAGGAATAATTTAAAAGGAATTTAATGAAGGAAGCAACACCCATAGTTGCCAAAGATGATGTAACTTGGTTCAGAAGGGTATGAGCACATAGGTTTTTCTCTCAAAAATCAGAGGTATTGTAGAAGGGTTTTGGGTATATTGAGAGCTTCTCCACTTGTTGAAGAGTTGGACATCCTAAAACAAACTGCTGCTGCTCGGATGACTGAAACACTCAGGGATTTAAGTAACACTTTAAATGTATGATTGATATCCATAAATGATGTTAGCTGTAGTATTGTATTTTAAAGTCTTTTTCACTGGATTTTATATCAGAAATAAGACGAATGTTTTTCATCTTTCTATAGTCATTCATGTTGAGATGGACTTACCTATTTAAAAGGGTTTTGCATGTTGAACAGTTCTTTAATAAACTTGTAAATAAATTAGTAAAATATGACGTTTCTTTTAATCTTCCGTAAGCAGTTTAGGAACCCACCTCTCTTGTATTTTCTGAAAGTAGGAAAATACAAATTTTTGAAGAGAGACCCCTTGGACCCTTGTAATATCTAAATAAGTCTAACCTAGCCGATAAAATATTTAACAGGCTATCTGGAAAAGGTAATATCTCTTGATTGTCATCTTGCTTAGGAGAGACATAGCTCACTTTTCTCAGAACCAAAATAATTGTCAGTGGGGAGTGGCCATTATGAGGGTGATTGTTACGAGAGCGTTCCCCTAACTGGGTAACCCCCAAAATGAGGATAGGGTTATAATCTGCTTCCAATGATGGGTACGATTGCCCTGGTGAAAGGTCATCAATCTGAAATGTTAACTCTGTTTCTTTCTCCACAGATACTGCCAGGCCTTTTGAGTATTTCCAGCATTTTCAATTTTTATTTCAGATTTCCAGCATCCGCAGTATTTTGATTTTGTGTTGGGAGTGATTGTTGGGTAAGCTTATACCCGTATTGATCATTCAGGAAAGCTGCACACGCGAGATCGGAATTCAGGGCTGCTTTTGTATTGTCAGCTTTTTGAATTTGGTGAAGCTGTTGATCTGCATCTACTGGTTTATCATGTAGGCAAGGAAAGGTGGCAACACCTGATTCATCAAGAGTAACCCAATGTAACTGCTGCTGAGAGGAGGGTTTATTTTCTGAGTGATTCCTCACGTTCTGTTTTTATTCAATCTTGCACTGGGATTTTCTTGAGACAATAACCACCTGTGTGCTTCCTCATAACATTTGAAAGTCTCAGTAGTGAGTTTATGAAGTGTCAAAAAAAACCTAATACACTATGTCTGAGTGCTTCCACGCATTTAAGAGGAAAAAGAAAATAAAGATTTGCATTTATATAACACTTTTCACGACCGTTGAAAATCTCAAAGCCCTTTTCAGTGAATGAAGTACTTTTGAAGTGTAGTCATTGTTGTAATGTAGGAGGTACTGCAGTCAATTTGTGTACAACAAACACTCACAAACAGCAATGTAATAATGGCCAGACAAACTGCTTTTCTGATGGCGAGTGAGGGATAAGTATTGTCCTAGACACCAGGGACATTGCTGAAGAAAGAGGCATGGTGAAGCTTTTCATCTTTCACTCGTAAGGACGTTTCGAAAGAATACAAACATAAAGCAAAAGCAACAATTTACATTCTATGAGAAGAGATTGCTGATTGGTTAGCAAGTGGACTCTGATTGGTAGAGGTGTTGCCATGGAGAATGCATCAATGATAGTGACTGACAGTTAACTGTCAAGCATTGTTTGAAATTTAAACCAGGCATCTTGACCCTGATTGTCAAGGCATTGCCCTGAGGAATGAGTCAGTGAATGGCTGTCACATATTTTGTTTAGCTAAAACAGGTGCAACCTGTGTACGTGTTCTTTCTGTCTACAAAGAACAAGGCCCTGTGTATTAATATATGTAGCTTCGAGTACACGTTACTGTGCCTGTTTCAGCTAAATCATTGAAGTGACAGCCATTCACTGACTCATTCCTCAGGGAAGTTCCTTGACCAATCATGGTCAAGCTGCCTGGTTTAAATTTCAAAAAATGCTTGGCCATTAACTGTCATTCACCATCACTGATGCATTCTCCATGGCAATGTCTTTACCAATCAGAGCTCACTTGCCAACCAATCAGCACTCTTTTTCTCATACAGTATAAATTATTGTTTTCCCCTTATATTGGTATTTTTGTGAAGTGTTCTGATGAGTCCAAGATGAAAAGCTTTGACATGTCTCTATTTCAGCAATATTCAAGTTCTGTGCTACCAAATGACTATTTGTACACCCTGCTCTATACAATAGAGGGAAGCTGGGGCTGCAGTTTAATGTCACAGTGTGCAGCTTTGGAACTTGGTGCATACCGAGGGGCAGAATTTCCGTTCGGCATGCAGGGGTGGGCCCCGCACGCCGACACGTGAAATGATGCACGGTGACATCGGGTGTGCATCCTGACATCGCTGCGCGTCATTCCGATCTTCTGTTCGGCGGGCTCGCACCGGAGTCGGCTGCACGCCCACCGAACTGTCAAAGGCCTGTTAAGGCCATTAATAAAATAATTGAAGCAATTGTCAGGGCTTCCCGCCCAACCTTAAGATTGGCGGGGGGGCAGGCGAAGAGCCCAGGCGGCCTTCGCATTTTTCATGAAACCTCATCCACAGGCGGGATGAGGGTTCATGAAGGGTTTATTAATTGAATAAAAATTTTCATGAAAATTCATAAACATGCCCCAGCTCATGTGACACTGTCACACAAGGGGTCATGTCTGCATAATTTATTTTTTTTCCATCTTTAACACTGAACTTAATCTCCCTGAGGCAGTTCCATGCTTCAGGGAGATTTCTGCGCTCCTTTGCGCACATGTGCGAAAGAGTGCAGGTCTCGACTCTCCCTCCTCCCACTGCCCTCATGACTACTGCTACCAAGCACTAGTCATGCTGGGGGGGCCTAAATTGGCCCACCCATGTAAAGTGGCAGTGCCCAGCTGATCGCGGGTGGCGATCGGTTCCATGCCTGCCCATGCCCAATCCCAACTGGCCTGTCCAACAGGGAAAAAATTCTTCCCCAGGAGTTTGGTGAGTGGGGGAATTTAAAATATTAATCTTGTTCTTGAAAATCTAGTCTAGCCGATTATTATCAGTAACTGGAAAGTATTGTTATATCAATTAAGTTTCTTTCTTCCATCCAGCCTCAGGCAGGGTAAACACACTCTGCTGATAGAGCTGAATAGTTATTCAGTTAACTGGCTGAATCTGGTTTATCTAGCTCTAGTTCCATTTACTATAAATTCATGGCTCTTTAGTGCAGCTGAGGCAAATGAGTGCAGCTTTGGAACTGAGTGCATACTTGTGAGTTTGGTGAGTGGGGGAGTTCAGTGAGGAGGGGGGAGATGTTCCTTTCCCTATGCTTTTTCTACCTTTTTTCACCCTGTAGGAATTGGGTTCTCACTCTACTGCAGAGGAAAATGCTAGCTGTTTGGTAAGTATCTGGCAAGTAGTTAAGGTCTATTCTAATGCTATATTTTTAAATAGCATACAAACTGGTGATAAAGTTAACAACATTTATTAACAATGAAAATAAGTAAGTGAATAATGTAATTAAGTAACTAATTAAAGTATATTAAGGATGGCAGGGCAGGTGATGTGTCAAGGCTGTTGACTGTGGGAGCTCCTGGATGCCAGTGTGATCCAGGGAAAATACGATTGTAGTAGTGTTTGCATCTCAAGAAGCTTCAGCTCATAGTTATTGAGCTGGAGGGTGAGCTGCAGACATTGCAACACATCATGGAGGGGGAAAGTTACCGGGATGCTTTGTACCAGGAGGTAGTCACACCACTTGGTATAGGGTCTTCTGATTTGGTCAGCAGTCAGGGACAGGAGGGTGTGACTCCAAGTGAAGCAGGCAGGGGGATCCAGGGGGCAGGAGTGCAGGAATCTTAGCCTTTCCAATTGTCTAATCAGTTTGTAGTTCTCTCAGCTTGTTTGGATGAGAATGGGGGTTGTAGGGTGGAGTTTTTTTGAGGAGGCAACAGAGAAAGTTGATAAGGGCAACGGTGTTGACGTGGTGTATATGGATTTTCAAAAGGCGTTTAATACAGTGTCACACAACAGACTTGCGAGCAAGACTCTAGCTCATGGAGGAAAAGGGAGAGTAAGAATAAGAAATTGGCTGAGTGACATGAAACAAAGGGCAGAATTTTTAGGTGGGCATGCAGGCACGCACCAGACCTGATCGGCCGTGAAATCATGTGGGATTATGTCGGGCGAGCGCCCTGATGTCATCCCACGCTGGCGCGATAGTTCGGTCGGCGGGCACGCGCAAAAGTCAGAAATGCGCCTGCCGACAATTAAGAGGCCAATTAAGGGAATTAAAGTTGCAATTGCCTCCGATTTTTCATGGCCCCTGCAACCTTATGGTTGGCGAATGGGTGAATCGGCCAGGCGGCCTTTGCATTTTACATTAAAACCTCATCCAAGGGCGAGATGAGATTTCCATTGCTAAATTCAAAAAAATAAAAATGTATGGACAGAATTTTTATCATCTCTATGTTCAGGTGACTCATTGTGATGTGCAGGGACTTTTTTTTTGGGTTTTTAAAAGCTTTATTTATTGATGTTAAAGTCTCCAGCTTCCTGAGGCAACTCTCTGCCTTCGGGGGAGCTTTCATTCAGCGCTCGCCTGCACCTGCACTTACATCAGCGCCGGCCCTCTTCCTACCCCCACCCCGGCAGCGCTGAGCATTTCAGCGCACGCTTCTAACTGGCTGTCCGTTAATTGGCCAGCCAGCGTGAAATTGTAGTCTGGAGCCGGGCATGGTCGGGGGGAGTCCATTCCCCAGCTTCTCCCGGGCCCACCGATCGCGCCCGCACACCGACCTAACAGCCCTGCCCAGTGAGCTTTACGGTTTAATGGTTAATGGATGTTTTTCAGTTTGGAGGAAGGTTTGTAGTCGAGTTCCCCAGGGGTCAGTGTTGGGACCCTTGCTCTTCCTGTTATGTATTAATGAACTAGACTGTGGTGTTCAGGGCATGATTTCAAAATTTGCAGATGATTGAAAGATTGGAAACTTTGTCAACTGTGATCAGGCTAGTCTTGAACTTCAAAAGGACATAGACATGTTAGTGGATTGGACAGACAAGCGGCAGATGAAGTTCAATGCAGAGAAGTGTGAGGTGATTCATTTTGGCAGGAAGAATATGGAGAGACAGTATTAAAAAAAAGGATAAACTCTAAATGAGGGACAGGAACAGAGGGACCTGTATATGTACATAAGTCACTGAAGATGGCAGGGCATGTTGAGAGAGCAGTTAATGAAGCAAATAGTATCTTGGGCTTTATTAACAGGGGCATTGAGTACAAGAGTAAGGAGGTCAGGTTGAACTTGCATAAGACACTAGTTAGGCCTCATCTGGAGTACTGTGTCCAGTTCTGGATGCCATACTCGAGGAAGGATGTGAAGGCATTGTAGAGAGTATACAGGAGATTCACCAGAATGACTCTTGGAATGAGGAATGTAGCTATGAGGATAGATTGGAGAGGTTGGGACTGTTTTCCTTGGAGAAAAGAGGGCTGAGAGGTGACTTGATAGAGGAATTCAAGATCCTGAGAGGTATAGACAGGGTAAACAGTGAGCAACTTTTCCCACACAAGAACTAGAGGGCGCAGATTCAAAACAATTTGTAAAAGCACTAAAAGTGACTTGAGGAGATATTTTTTCATCCAAAGGGTGGTTGGAGTCTGGAATGACCAATCTGAGAGGGTGGTGGGGGCAAGTTTGATCGAGGTATTCAGAAGGGTTTTGGATTGCTATCTGGAAAGAGAGAATTTGCAAACTTACGGGGATAAGGCATGGGAGTGGGACTAGGTGGAATGCTTTTTCAGGGATCCAGTGCAGACTTGATGGACTGAATGGCCTCCTTCTGCACTGTAAAGATTCTATGATTCTCTGTGATTCTCTAGCTCTAACCCCTTGTGCGATTTGTGTTTCAGCACCCAATTGGAACTGTAATTCAGAAATAAACTGGCACTTTAACATTAATTGATATTCCAAATCAATTTGCATCAATGTGAAGCCTCAAATCAGTTGTGGGAATTGATATGTGATTGTGTTATGTTTGCTGCCCTTTGTGGTTGCCAATAAATGACCATGACAATGTTTAAAATGTTTACTTTGGTATATATGACTAGGTTTCCATTCTCCCTGCAAGTTCTCGCAAGGAGATTCAGTTTTCCTCAACTGTGTTCTCTTGTCCTTGATCTCATTTTGAGGAAGCACTAAGCCACTATTGTATTTAAGATTTTAAGTGTTTAACTATTCATAAATTCATGGTGAATTTGACGTCTTCAATAGTGAGAAAGACCTCCATAATTCGGTCATGATTTTGAATAATGCAGTCATTTTTGAAACTCAGGGAATAAGCTTGTGATTCATATCATTCCCCCGGAGTATCTGTCTCTCCCAGTTGTTTCCATTCTACCTCAGCAAGAAAAATAATCAAACACGATTAACTTCAGAAGTGAAGCGGTTAACCTTTACATACAACAAATTTGAATAAAGCACTAAGAGGCTGCACAAAGCCATTTTCAAACTTACTATAATCACAGTGCCCAACATTTATTTACCTGATAAAATGGCAATATTGTAATGTGATATGTGAAAATGTGGGTGGATTGATGTAGGTAAATATTGTGAACATAAAATCACCCGATTTCAGGGTCTTGAAGGTGGTAAATTGTCTCTTAGATTTCAGGTTTCTGCTCTTACATTGTTGATCATCTCTGAACATAGCTGATTGAATTCTTGAAGCATGAAGCTTTCTCTCTAATCCAATTAGAAATGCCCAGGTGAAAGTCAGCTCATAAATAGGATCAAGGCTAAGAAGTAGCACTTATGGGTGAAGTGTGAAGATTTGATGAGTTTTCCTTCCATTCGTTTCCTCACATTGTCTCCTGTCTGTATCCCCACATTCTTCATCGCCAGTAATAAATAGAATCTACTTTCATTTCCCCCAAATGTGAAATAGTTGGGCTATTTAACAAACTGAGACCAAATTACCGTCTTTGAGAGATTCATCGTTACAAAACTGCTTGGATAGAAGGTGAGCACTGGCCTTATGTAATTGAAAACTAGCTGGTAATAGGATACAAGGTGGGTTTCCATTGTCTGTTATTATTAGGTACCATACAAATTAATCACAAGGTGGGTGAGTGGCTCCACAGGCTGCTTTGATGTTCTTCAAAATAGAATAAAACAACAACAGAGAAATAAGTGCTGCAGCAATGACTTAACTCACTGAACTCCCATTTTTCATCAGAAAACCCACTTAATTGAATGGAAAAATTCTTGTTCTACTGACCACGATGCTGAAGCGTGACACCATATTGGCGCATGAATAACAACAGAAGCTTGCAATTATATAGTGCCTTTAACATAGAAAAATATCACCAGTAAAACTGTGGCCCCCCATTGCAGAACTGTGCTACAGCTATCACCATTGAGCTTAAAAAAGTTACATCAATGTTGTACATATGGTTGGGTAAAAATGAATCTACTGTGAATGAAACAAACTACAGGATTAGAATTTTGCCAGTGTTGCTTCTTGAAATTTTGCAGCATGTATAATTATGTTCCTGTTGTTCTTTTTTTTGCATTCATGGTGATTCCATTGTCAATTACATTTCCAAAGAATTGTTTACTGATACATTTTGTAATAGCAGGTGATTTGTAAAATTTCAATGGTCCAGGATTGATTATCGTGAGCACTGTAATATTTGGAAGAAGGATGTGTAAGTGGTTGGGTGATACGCTATTAAGTTATACAAACAGGTAATAGCTTTAGTAAGGGATTGAATATCATAAAAGTGGACCATGTCACCCATGTACAGTGTGCAGAGAAAATTATGAGAAAATGTTTGGGACTTACTTCACTTTGCCATGAATAATAGTCTTATATGTTGCTACTGGGAGAAAAGTGTAGGGGTATATATGAAAATACAGGGCTAATTATAAGGCTAATTTACCACATACTGATTGGCATACTTATGTAAAGTGGCTCTTGAGTTTTAGTTCTTTTTAACAAATTCTCAAAACAATTGAATGTATATATATATATAACTCATTGAACGCACCATAATTATTCATGTACAACCAATGAAAACGACAAATATTATTGCTGAATAATGCTAAATGCTGTTGAATTGACAAGGTAGTTTGCAATGCCCAGGCTAATAATGCAATGGGGCGTAACGACATTAATGTGAGCTGCCTCAAACCTAGAAGAAAGCTGATATTGATCATCTATTGATTAGGTGGCAAGGATTTAATTTGTACTTCCAATAAACTGAAATGAAGTGTAGCATCAAAAGCTCATCTATTCACTTTTTTGATATGTCTGCTTGAAATTGAAATAAAAATTCCAAAAAAATGTGGGTTGTTTGCTTTCTATTGATGTGGATGTGCATGAGCAAACTTCGCTTGTTAACACGATAGAGCTAGTCACTCTAGACAATCTACCTTCAGAGTGCATCTGCCGTCATGGGGCATCTTTGCATAAACAAGCATTCAATAAAGCTAATGACCTGGTTTTGTGGTATAAATGATGACAACGCTGTCAGCGTTCGCAGTCATTACTCCACTGAAACTGACAACTTCTGGATTTCTGGAGTCCTCACATGCACAAAAATGGAAATCCAGAAGCTGCTGTCAGTGTTTTATTCAGAGAGTTAGCTGCTGAGTCCCCCAGACTGTCATCAAGTAGAAATCACTGAACTGAAGAGAACTTTGACCCTTAACCCATTAGCTTTACTGTGAAGATCCTTGAAAAGTTACATCTTGTTGAATGAGTTGTAACCTGGGTTTTTAAGTTCACAGTTAATGCTAAACATCCCCTGTGGCCCCCATAAAACTAATTTTATATTTATTAAATGTCAAATTTCTCCATTATGATCAAAATTCCGTATATTTTCAAAATAATATTTTTTGAAGTTTCTTTAATATTTTATCTCCTACCTTGTTCCCAATCATTTAGTTCACTATCCACAAAATCTAAAAATGAAAAGTGAAGTGGTTTATTCATCCTAGTTTGCTCTCTGTGAGGATACTTCAATGTGATTGTCCTGCAGGATAAAATCACTGTGGCCAGACACCTTGGACAAAATTTTATGGCCCCATTTCTACAGGGGCGTGGCCATAACATGAGGCAAGTTGTTAAAAAATCCATTGACATTGGCGGGACTGTAAAATCCTGCCCCTAGAGGTCCCCTTGACATAGCACCAAATTCAAAATGACTTCACGAAAGGTTAATTCTCACCGTAGAGATCATTAGAGCTTTGTGGGCCGCTTTCTTTGAGGTCAACGATGAATGCTGTTGTTTTGCAGCTGAAAATAAAATCAGAGGCGATGGGTCAGGCTTTAATCTTATGAGGTGAGATGTTAAGGGTCACCTGGACACAGCACATAGAGGAAAATTGGATGGAGAGGATTCCACACCTGGATCAGAAGCCTTGGGCGGGTTTCCCCGGCCCCACCTGCTACCAGGATCACCCACTCCCACAGAAAGTCAATGGACTTTTGGCCGAGGTGCCGGATCTCCCATGGTGTGTCCAGCCATGACGGGGTCGGAAAACCTCGGCCCTCATGATTTTCCAGCTATTAACTTAGTTTGATGGAAATCAGCTGGACGGTTGTATACTCGTTCAATCCTTCATGCCTGATTTTCCTTCGTGTCCTGCTTTAGGCCAAAGTTTGGTAAGGGGCAAGTTTCCCATGATAAGTTAGCTGTTTAAGGATCGCCATCAAGTTCTCCTGGGAAACTTAGCCTCATGTGCTGAAGCCTTTCTCCTGCCATGTTCTAAATCTGTTCTGCAGAGTCAGTCCAGGTAATTCCCTATCACCCACCCTGGAGTGAAGAGAATGCTGACAGGTCCCAAAAATATATTTAGAGGTATTTTAACCTCACGAGGGTGTCCTGTCCTCTGTTAGCCTTTTCTGAGATCCAATAAAGGGCTGATTCTGCACAGCAAATGACAGAAAATCACATGCTTTTATGCTAAGCCAATTATTTAAGGACATTTATTTGGTTCAATCTGCCCTTTTTCTCATGGGGCCCTTTCATCAAAGCATCAAGCTACTTTACGAATGACTCGAGACTCTTTGTTTCCAAAACTCTAACTTAGAACATCATTCCAGCTATTACTAACTCTTTGTGCGAAGAAGTGCTTCTAACCTGACCTTTCACCAATTCTTGCTTTGTTTCCTTGTGCTGTAGTCATAGTTTAACTAGATTGATTTTCTCTTCTCGATTCACATATCTTCTACCTCCAGGATATTCTCTCTCATTTGCCTCTGTCAAGATGAGTGTCCCGGTTTCCAAAACTTTCATTGCAAGACTGACCCCGAACACTGTAGTCCTTTTTGACCATTTCAACTGCTTGCATGTCCACCCTGTTCCTTATTGACCTGAACCAAATTAAATCATCAAGGTGAAAATATACTGAAGCATTATACTGCTTAAGATTATGGCTTCCTTTTTTTCAGAGGGTGAGGGGGGTAAAGGCTATTTGGGTTGACCTGTTTCTGCACTGTGTATTCTGTTTAATTCTGTGTAATTTCCTCCAGTGAGGATTCAGTTCTAGAGGTGGACACAGCTTAACTTACCTGTCCAATCTTCATATTAGTCAACTGGCTGCAGATTTAATCACCAAGAACATCGCAGTGAATCTAACCCTCTGTGTCCAGTATCCACAAGTGTGTACTTTCAATCAAGGATCAGTGGATCGCAATCAGCAATGGGAGCTTTTGTTTTATTTTCTTTCACTAGACCAGGGACATGAAGCTAATTAGCATCCTTGGTATATATACTGTCCATACTAAGATCAGTGCTTTGGCGCTAACCCTAGATCTCTCTTCCTCTGCATCACAGCAGTATAAGTAGGCCTGGGTAATGGAATTTTAGTGTAACTTGGCCATTTTAGACTATTTTCATACTATATTCACTGTAGTAAGCTGAGAAGGTCAAGATGCCATTTTGTACTCCATTTTACACTCCGCACCTTATAATCAGTCACATGTATTATTTAAGAATTACTGTATAATTAGTAACCAGCTAGAAACAGTTTACTGGCAAGTATTGTACCTTGATTAAGTTCTAATTGAAGAATTAGTAATTCATTAAATAGTTATAAAGGCTGAGTTGTATTTTAAAAGTCTGTAAATTCTAAAAGTACTAAAACGAGGCTGTAAGATTCTGGTTTTTGGATGAACATCAAATCAGGTTGTGGTAAAGTGGGGTGCTATGTACCTTTAAGAGAATGTAGTTTACTGATCATGTGACTGTATTGACCAATCGCTACACAGCGTGGGCTACTTGGGTATTTGTAAGTCTAGAGCTGGAGGTGATTGAAGAAGCACACAGTGTGCTGGTTCCCTGTTCTTAGCTCCAATAAACCACCAATGTTTGTTCAGGTAATTGGTCTCTCTGCCTATATTGTTTCAAGCACCAACTAATGTGTTAATATCAAGGGCGCAGCTCACATTCACTGGACAAAGCGAACCTGATGACCTAAAACATGAAACTGACGATGAGGATAAACCGAATCAATTGACGACAATCAATGAAGCCGCAGTAAGCCAGCTACGTTACTTCGCCACTACCTTGAAACTGTTTGAAAGCTCCTTAGTCATCGAGTATGCTGCGGTTTGGGCATCTTGAATCATTTGACCCCATTTCCGATGATTGGTCTCATTATGTTGAAGGCCTAGCGTTTTTCTTTACCACTAATGGCATCGTGGGAAGGACAAGAAGAGGGAGGTTCTTTTGTCCACACGCAGGAGCAAAAAGTATGGGCTGATCCACAGCCTCACATTACCTAACACCCCAAATATGTAAACTTTCGACTAGTTAGTAAATATTGTCAAAAACCACCAAAGCCCTCAGACACTATGCAGCGTTTTAAATTCAATTCGAGGAACAGGCTTCCAGGAGAGACAATCACTGACTACATAGCTGCTTTAAAGGAGTTAACGGAATATTGTGAGTTCAGAACTTCAACTAATGACACGCTGAGGAACCTATTGATGTGTGGAATTGGGGACGATGCTATTCAAAAGCGATTGCTATTTCAAGCTAATCTAGACATCAGTAAGGCGTTAGAATTGGCAACAGCCATGGAGAGGCTGTTAGAGACTCGGAGGCAATAAAAGATACACAAAATGGCGCCGTCCATCTTGTCGGGTGGGAAGGACGGGAAACAAAAGACGTGAAAACGTCAGACTCCGCAGAAAGGTAGGAAACGCCCACTATGTACAGACCATTGAAGAACAACAATACTACAGTGAAAACCCACAACATCAATGAGGGAAATGCATCCAGGCAACCTGTAGGTGATCGACAGTTCAGAAATATCGAATGCTTTTTCTGCCACCACAAAGGTCACATAATGTGTGGCACTGTCAGGATCGCCTGAGACAACATTTAAAAGCAAAGGTATACATCATGAAATCTGTCTCGTTGAAGAACCAGAGGAAGCAGAATCTGACATCTATTCATTGTACAACCTGAAAGTGGATAGAACTGAGCCAATCCAGGGAGTTATGAGGGTGAATGAACAATCCATCAAGATGGAGGTGGATACTGGGGCATCGATGTCTGTCATAGCAGGACTTACGTACTTGAATAAAGGAGTCCACTCTTTCAGTTTGGAAGAAACGGGCACTAAATCAAAAACATATGTGGGTGAAGAAAGTTAAGGGGATATGTCAATCCCTGGTGCAGTATGGGAATCAGTCTGCAAATTTACCCCTTATAGTGGTAGCTGGGGTGGGCACCAGTTTAATTGGCTCAAAAAGATTAAATTGCATGGGCCGATATTTTTCAAATCTGAATGAGAAACTTACAGGAATTGTTACAAAAGTGCGCTTCCATTTTTAGTGATGAGCTAGGAAGGATTTGTGTGCTAAGATAAAAGCAAAAAACTGTGGGGGGGGCGGTGGGGTTGGTCAACTCTTCTTGTCCCACCACCCCCTTAAACCAGCTTATATTTCACCTCTTTTCTATTTTTCCTTAGTTCTGTTGAAGAGTCATATGGACTCAAAACTTTAGCTGTGTTCCTCTCCACAGATGCTGCCAGACCTGCTGAGTTTTTCCAGGTATTTTTGTTTTTGTTTAGGGTTTGTGTGCTACAAGCCAAAATCCATGTACACCCTAACGCAACCCCCAGATTTATCAGAACCAGACGAGTCCCTTATGCTCCATGGGACAAGGTTGAGACCGAGATAAACAGGCTGGAAAAGTTGGGTATCTTACAACCAGTGCAATTTTCTCAGTGGGCAGCACTCATAGTACCCATACTGAAGCCAGACCAAAGTGTTTGCTTACGCAGTGACTATAAGTTAACTGTAAACAGAGCGGCCAAACTTGATAGACACCCAATACCAAAGATTGACCAATTATATTCAAAATTGGCAGGGGGCATCACATATTCCAAACTCGACATGAGCTACGCCTACCAGCAAGTAGAGTTGGAAGAAGGCTCCAGGGAATCCATGACCATCAATACACATCGAGGATTGTATCAATATACTCGACTGACCTTTGGGGTCTCATCAGCATGTGCTATTTTCCAGCGTACCATGGAAAATCTACTTCAGGGACTGCCCCATGTCGTTGTTTACCTGGATGATATCTTAGTCACTGGACTAACTGGCAAAGAGCACTTAGCTGATTTGGAGCAGTTGCTGTAACGCTTCTCACAAGCTTGAAATGAGAGAAATGTATTTTCCAAGCCAAGGAGGCAGGTTACTTGGGCCATAAGCGCAGGGTCTGCATCCTGTGGGAGAAAGGTCAAGAATATTCGCAAGGCATTTACACCGAAGAACATTACAGAACTAATGGCCTTCTTACGCAGGAACTACTATGGACAATCTCTCCCAAACTTATCAACTGTACTGGCTCCGTTATACGCATTGGTTAAGAAAATCCATAAATGGATTTGTGAAACTCCACACCAGGAGGTGTTTCTGAAAGTAAAGCAGGTGTTAAGATCACCGGCCCTACTGGTCCACTTTGACCCAAAGAAAGAATTGATTTTAACTTGTGACACATCCCCTTATAGAGTAGGGGCTGTACTTTCATATTGGGCGTGGATGGCTCTGAACGACCCATTGGTTACACATCTCACACTCTCAGTGCTGCAGAGCGACGATATTCTCACATTGAGAAGGAGGCTTGTCTGTTGTGTTTGGTGCTGAGAAATTCCATCAATACCTTCACGGTCGCCATTTTGACATTATATCTGAGCACAAGCCTCTGCTGGGATTATTTGGAGAGGATAAGGCGATAGCCCCCATCACATCTGTTCACATCCAGAGGTGGGCACTGATATTGGCTGCTTACGAATACACTTTTACTCACCAATCGGGAAGGCAGATCACACATGCTGACTCGCTGAGCTGCCTCTCCCCACCAGGTAACAACGTGAAGGTTCCAATTCCCCAGAAACCTGTCTCAGTACTAAATTTTTTGGATTCCTCCCCTGTCCAGGCCAAACAAATCCGTAAGTGGACAAACCAAGATCCACTTTTATCTCACGACTGGGAGCAGGCCTTGAGTGGACGGTCAAGACAGACAAAGTCTGATGACATGAAGCCCTATTTCGATCGCAGTTACGAGCTCACCTGACGGGACGGTATATTGCTCTGGGGAGCAAGGGTTATCGTGCCCCTGAGAGGGCAAAGGCCATAACTGGCTGAATTACATAGCGTTACCCTGGCATTAGTAAGATGAAGATGCTCGCGCACAGCTACTTGTGGTGGCCAGGAATGGAGGCAGACATTGAAACTCTAGTCAAAAGTTGTCTTCGATGCCAGCAGGTATAAAAGCTACCCCCGCACCCCCACCCACCCCCCCCCCACCCCCTTAGCTCCATTGCACCTCTGGGAATGGTCGGGGTGGCCATGGGTGCCCCTCCACGTGCGAGATTGACCCCTGAGGGGGGGATCTCTTTCTTGGACATAATGTTCTTTTTACGAATAGATGCCCACTCCAAGTGGATCAATGCCTATGAAGTCCAGTCACCCATGTCTGCTGCCACCATTGACCGTTTGCAGTGCATGGGTTACTGGAGGTGCTTGTGTCAGATGATGGGACTGCCTTTATCAATGGGGAGTTCCACAGGTTTACAACCCTCAACAGAATAACTCATATCAAAACCTTGCCTTACCACCCCACCTCTAATGGTTTGGCTGAGTGGGCAGTCCAGACTTTTAAGTCTGGGATGAAAAAGCTGGACGGGGATTCCATCAGCACCTGATTCTCACTGTTCCTGTTCGCATACCAGACGACACCACACATGGCCACCGGTATTACCCCCGCTGAATGACTAATGAAGTGATGTCTCTGCACCCGTCTAACCCTTATCAGGCAGAATTTAGGGGGGAGGTTGAAGAGAAGTCACAAGGCCCAGAAGACCAGCCATGGTGGTCATAATCATGAAACAAATTTCATTGTGGGAGACACAGTTCTCACGAAGAACTTTGGAGATGGGCCCAATAGTCTATTAGGCGAAGTGAGTGGCGTGACTAGATCCTATAATTTAACAATAAACAGCCAAATAACTAGAAGACGTGTTAATCCCACAAGAAGGAATGCCGTCGTCATTTGCGTTTGAGTCTGCATCACACATGGAAGAAATTTCACACGATTTTGAAGTAATGGTGGTGCCTGCAAACGTGTCCACTTTCACCGAAGAACCTGGTGGACAGTTGACCCCTGAGGAGTGGGTCTCAGAAAAACCAGGTGAGGTCATTGAGCTACGATGCTCGACACGTCTGAGGAAGCATCTTTTTTTAAAATTCATTCACGGGATGTGGGCGTTGCTGGCTGGGCCAGCATTTATTGCCCGTCCCTAATTGCCCCTTGAGAAGGTGGTGGTGAGCTGCCTTCTTGAACTGCTACAGTTCATGTGGTGTAGGTACACCCACAGTGCTGTTAGGGAGGGAGTTCCAGGATTTTGACCCAGCGACAGTGAAGGAACGACGATATATTTCCAAGTCAGGATGGTGAGTGGCTTGGAAGGAAACTTCCAGGTGGTGGTGTTCCCATCTATCTGCTGCCCTTGTCCTTCTAGGTGGTAGTGGTCGTGGATTTGGAAGGTGCTGTTGAAAGAGCCTTGGTGAATTCCTG
Source organism: Cetorhinus maximus (assembly GCF_964194155.1). Classification (NCBI taxonomy): domain Eukaryota; kingdom Metazoa; phylum Chordata; class Chondrichthyes; order Lamniformes; family Cetorhinidae; genus Cetorhinus; species Cetorhinus maximus. Next base: position 207,679,972 of record NC_135881.1, read on the forward strand.
CAGTGCATCTTGTAGATGGTGCATACTGCTGCTACTGTGTGTCGGGGGTGGAGGGAGTGAATGTTTGTGGATGGGCTGCTTTGTCCTGGACGGTGTCCAGCTTCATGCGTGTTGTGGGAGCTGCACTCATCCAGGCAAGTGGGGAGTATTCCATCACACTCCTGACTTGTGCCTTGTAGATGGTGGACAGGGTTTGGGGAGTCAGGAAGTGAGTTACTCATCACACGACCTCTGACCTGCTCTTGTAACCACAGTATTTATATGCCTAGTCCAGTTCAGTTTCTGGTCAATGGTAACCCCCAGGATGTTGACAGTGGGGGATTCAGTGATGGTAATGCCGTTGAACTTGAAGGGGTGATGGTTGGATTGTCTCTTACTGGAGATGGTCATTGCCTGACACTTGTGTGGCACGAATGTTACTTGCCACTTGTCAGCCCAAGCCTGAATATTGTCCAGGTCTTGCTGCATTTGGACATGAACTGCTTCAGTAACTGAGGAGTCATGAATGGTGCTGAACATTGTGCAATCATCAGCGAACATCCCCACTTAAAATGGAAGGAATGACATTGATGAAGCAGCTGAAGATGGTTGGGCCGGGGACACTAACCTGAGGAACTCCTGCTAGTGATGTCCTGGAGCTGAGATGAATGATCTCCAACAACCACAACAATCTTCCTTTGTGCTGGGTATGACTCCAACCAGCAGACAGTTTTCCCCCTGATTCACATTGACTCCAGTTTTGCTAGGGCTCCTTGATGCCACACTCGGTCAAATGCTGCCTTGATGTCAAGGACAGTCACTGTTACCTCATCTCGGGAGTTCATTCTTTTGTCCATGTTTGAACCAAGGCTGTAATGAGGTTAGGAGCTGAATGGCTCTGGCAGAACCCAAACTGGATGTCAGTGAGCAGGTTATTGCTAAGCAAGTGCCGCTTGATAGCACTGTTGATGACCCCTTCCATTAATTTACTGATGATCGAGAGTAAACTGATGAGGTGGTAATTGGCCGGGTTGGATTTGTCCTGCTTTTTGTGTACAGGACGTACCTGGGCAATTTTTCACATAGCCGGGTAGATGCCAGTGTTGTAGTTGTACTGGGACAGCTTGGCTAGGGGCACGGCAAGTTCTGGAGCACAAGTCTTCAGAACTATTGCTGGAATATTGTCAGGGCCCATAGCCTTTGCAATATCCAGTGCCTTCAGCTGTTTCTTGATATTACATGGAGTGAATTGAATTGGCTGAAGACCGGCATCAGTGGTGCTGGGGACCTCTGGAGGAGGCCGAGATGGATCATCCACTCAGCACTTCTGACTGAAGATTGTCGCAAATGCTTCAGCCTTATCTTTTGCACTGATGTGCTGTTCTCCTCCACCATTGAGGATGGGGATGTTTGTGGAGACTCCTCCTCCAGTGAGTTGTTTCATTGTCCACCACCATTCACGACTGGATGTGGCAGGACTGCAGAGCTTAGATCTGATCCGTTGGTTGTGGGATCGCTTAACTCTGTTGATCACCTACTGCTTATGCTGTTTGGCACGCAAGTAGTCCTCTGTCATAGCTTCACCAGGTTGACGCCTCATTTTTAGATATGCCTGGTGCTGCTCCTGGCATACCCTCCTGCACTCTTCATTGAATCAAGGTTGATCCCCTGGCTTGATGGCAATGGTAGAGTGGGGGATATACCGGGCTATGAGGTTACAGATTGTGTTTGAGTACAATTCTGCTGCTGCTGATGGCCCACAGTGCCTCATGGATGTCCGGTCTTGAGTTGCTAGATTTATTCAAAATCTTCCTCAATGTGAAGATGGGACTTTGTCTACTCAACGGCTGTGTGGTGGTCACTCCTACTGATATTGTCATGGACAGATGTATCTGCGGCAGGCAGGTTGGTGAGGATGAGGTCAAGTATGTTTTTCCTTCTTGTTGGTAGAGATTTGTTGGCAGACCCTGAGAGACTTGACTTGTAAATAGTTATTCATGTAAATAATTGGGATGATGTGAAGATTGTCAATTGTACTTTCAAATAAAGGGGGAGTGATGTGGTAAAGTGGAGTGCTATGTACCTTTAAGAAAATGTAGTTAACTGACCATGTGACTGTATCGACCAATCGCTATACAGCACGGGCTACTTGGATAAATGTCAGTCTAGAGCTTGAGGTGATTGAAGAAGCACACAGTGTGTTAGTGTTCTGTTCTTAGTTCCAATAAGCCACCAATGCGTGTTCAGTTATCTGTTTCTCTCTGCTGATATTGTTTCAAGCACCAACTGATGTGTTAATAACAAGGGTGTAGCTCACGTTCGCTGGACAAAGCAAACCTGAAACCTAAAACATTAAACAGATATAGAGTACCAAGCTCAGCTTGCTCGAGCCTTGGACATCTCAGAGTTGGGACCAGACAATAGACAATTGTGCAAAGTCAGATAAGAAAATACACTGTGAAAGATGCATTGTTCCTTTGGATGGGCAATGTAGGCAGGTAGTCAAACTCCAATTAAAACAATTCAATAGCAAAGTTAACCAATAATAGCGTTACACAGACATGGTCTGAGCTGAGGTACTGATAATTTAGGGATTAAAGGAAACAGCTCTGAGAGACATCTTTGCTAGCTATCATGTACTAGATGCTCCTGAGGCAAATTTTTAAAGAATTGCTGTCAACAAAGGAACTTGAGTACCACTTTACTACTTCAGCAACCTGATTAAGGCTGCATAAGCCTGTTTTGTGTTGTTCAGTATACTTATTCCTTTTTAAAAAAAAATAATTTCCTATTTGAGAGTCGCCTTTGCCTTATGGTTATGAATTGTCTGAACTAAAACGTTTGCATTATTTTGCAATTGGGTAATTGGATAATTAAGCTTGAACAATTAAGTTACATTAAAAAACTGACATAATCCTACTGTCATTCACTAAGAGGATAGCCCTGATGCTGTTTGCGCTTTTTCATGCTGTGCCTTCATTGGAAGCATGCTAAACGTTTAATTTACACATGTAAACTCTTCCAGACACACAATCTCAACCACTAAGAAGAACAAAAGCAATAGGCAGCAGCACAAGTTCCTTCGCTGTTCCTAGGTAAAAATCCTGGAACTCCCTTCCTAACAGCACTGTGGGTGTACCTACTCCACATGGACTGCAGTGGTTCAAAAAAGTGGCTCGCCACCACCTTCCCAAGGGCAAATTAGTGATGGACAATAAATGCTGGCCTTGCCAATGATGCCCACATCCCATCAGAGAATAAAAGAAATACAGGGCTTCCCAACAAAGTTCCAATGACAGAGCAGGAGAAATCCTGAGGAAATCCGGTGCCAATATTTATTTATTTACAGTGAGTTGGAAAATGGCCACTGGGCCTAATTTTAACTCTGTGTCTGTAGATGGGTTTTGTATCAGTCGCGGTTTATGTATGGCAACAGATGAATCAGCTTGTGACAACGCTCTATGAAGCACTGCTGCAAGTGCAACACATCAATATAAGGAATAATAGTAAGGAATAGACAACTTGCATAAACGATCAGTATTGGCATTGGTTTTGGAGGAGTGATTGAGCAGTGTGAGAAAGTAATGGGAAGAACATTGATTTTGGGGGATATAATATTCAGGAGGTTGGATTCAAAGGGAAGATCAGAAAGAGAGAAAACATCTCTCAGGAAGTTCAATAATGGGCTGATTGTTCAGTTTGTTTATGATTGTATAGGAGATAATAAACTTTGTCATCAGTCTAGAAAATGGATGAACATCAGTGTTCATTTAGCTTTTTGTATCTCTGCCCCCTCACCGTGTGAAGCAGGGAAATTAAAGCAACATTTCAGACTTGGCATGTTAAATTGAAAACACAAAGTTAAATCGACAATAGATTTTTCTGCAGGCATTTTCCATCTCATTGTGCTGCTCCTTGTATTGAAGTGTCATAGCGCTTATGTTTTGATCAAAATCGTTTATTACTTTCACTATCTTAAAGCATGTTGCTCAGTATCTAGTATGTTCCTGAGAAGGAAATCAAAGGATAAAGATTGAATTAGCCCAAATCAGCCTTAATGAAGTGCTAACAACATCAAAATGGGACAAGATAGACTTACCAGCCTGATAACCCTCACCCCTACCCCACCTGCTGTTATTTTTAAAGAGACCAAGAAAAGCAAGAGCGCCCCTCAAGGCCCCACCTTTCCCCCGAATCAACCCTCCCAGTCGCTTACTTGAGTGTCTAATCACCATTCCTCCAGTCCAAGCTGGTGATCTTACACTGACTGACATTTCAATCCCAACAATCAGCCGATGGGAGCTTCCCCCTGCTTTGGGTGAACGTGCAGATGTGACTCACAAGCTAAAAACAGAGTTTCCAACAAAGTTTTAATGACACAGCAGCAGAAATTCTGAGGAAATCCAGTGCCAGTATTTATTTAGCATGAGTTGGAAATAGGCCATCGGGCCTGATTTTAACTCTGTGTATGTGGGTGGGTTTCGGTTTTATCAGTTACAGTTTATGTGTGGTAACTGGTGAATCAGTTGGTGGCAACAGCCTCTCACAGCTGAGGTCAGGGATGTTTGGCACCTGCATGCTCAAAACTAACTCCGAGTTAAAATTGGGGCCCTGATGGGGCAGCACCAGTGTTTCTGGTCAAGTACAACCTGACCTTGGTCCAAAAACTAGACATCAGCCCCACTGAACTGAACCAGTTGGACATTTTGGGATTGAAATTAGTCTATTCCAGCAGAGAGAAACAGGCCTAGAGCAAATCAGCAGCTGATTTTTCACCATCTCTGATCTTCTTTCCACTGAAGGAAACGACCATTTAAACTCTTTTTTGGAGACTTGTTTCCTCGTCTCACTGTCACTTTTACTTGGTTTGAAATTAAATATTTTTACGTCTTGGGTGAATGAGTTTGTTGGCTAACCGAACTATAACTGCACGCCTTCCTATATTCTCCTTAGTTGCTGCCTGCAATCAATAATGGGGAGAGACTGACATAAGAATAAACAGTGATGGTTTATTGAGACAGAGCACCAGATCATACGTGCTCACTCAGAAACCTCCAGGACAAGACTTACAGTTCCCAGTTGCCCACGCTGTACAGTGATTCGTCAGTACTGTCACATGGTCAGTACATTTGCATTCTCATAAAGGGGCAGGGTACCTCACGTTACCGCAAATATCTTGGCAATATTTTCCAAGTGAATGGAAAATTAAAATTGGTGCAGCGCATATCATGTTGCTGATTTGCTAAGAGCCCAATTCACACTGTTGTCATCAGCTAATTTCACCCCCTTCATCTCACACTAGTCCTCCTTAAACTCCCATTTTACGTTTTCCAATTACCGTAAAGCTAGGTTCAATCATGGTCTGAGATTGTTCAAACACAGTTCACATAGGGCTCCAATAGAAAAGATGACATTCATACCATCAGTCTGTTAGGACTGAGTTGGTTCCCAAGAATGGTGAAGTAAGACCACAAGAGAAGCTATACATTTGACCATGCACCACAACCAAGAAGGAGACATTGGGAAGAAACCTTTTCAACATTTAAACCACAATAATTTGATAGGAAGAATGAGTAGAGATGATATAATAAGAATACAAGAAACAGGAGCAGGAGTAGACTACATGGTCTTCACGATGGAAATGGATGACACAGATGTAAGTATCAGGGTGGAGGACTGTGAAATGTTAGAGGAAATTAACATAGAGAGAGAGAGGAGGTACTAGCAGGTTTAGTGGATAAATCCATAGGCCCGGATGAGATGTATCCCAGGCTGTTGAGGGAGGCAAGGGGAGAGATATCAGGGGCTCTGGCAGTAATTTTCAAATCCTCTGTGGCCACAGGTAAGGTACCAGAGGACCGGGAGACTGATAACATTGTCCCATTATTTAAAAATGGAGGAAGGGATAGACCAGGAAATTACAGGGCAGTCAGTCTAATTTCAGTGGTGGTAAAGTTGCTAGAAAGAATTCTGAGGGACAGAATATATCTGCACTTGGAGAGATATGGATTAATCAGGGATAGTCAGCATGGATTTGTTAAGGGAAGGTCGTGTTTGACAAATTTGATCAAAATATTTGAGGGGTTAACCAGGAGTGTTGATGAGGGTCATGCATTTGATGTGGTCTACATGGACTTTAGCAGGGCTTTTGATAAGGTTCCTCATGGCAGACTGATCAAGAAAGTAAGAGCCCATGGGATCCAAGGCAAAGTGACACGTTGGATCCAAAATTGGTTGAGAGGCAGGAAGCAGAGGTTGATGGTAGAGGGATGTTTCTGTGACTGGAAGTCTATTTCCAGTGAGGTTCCGCAGGGCTCGGTGCTGGGGCCCTTGCTGTTTGTGGTGTACATAAATGATTTGGATCTAAATGTAGGGGGTATGATTAAGAAGTTCGCAGATGACACGAAAATTGGTAGGGTGGCAAATAATGAGGAGGAAGCTGTAAACTGCAGGAGGGTATCAATGGATTGGTCAGGTGGGTAGAGCAGTGGCAAATGGAATTCAACCCGGAAAACTGTGAGGTAATGTACTTGAGGACGGCTAACAAGGCAAGGGATTACACTATGATGGTAGGAGCCTGGAAAGCACTGAAGATTAGAGGGACCTTGGTGTGCATATCCATAGATCCCTGAAGGTAGTGGGACAGGTAGATAAGGTGGTTAAGAAGGCATATGGGATACTTGCCTTTATTAGCCGAGGCACAGAATACAAGAGCAGGGAGGTTATGCTGTAATTGTATAAAGTGCTGGTCAGGCCACAACTGGAGTACTGCGTGCAGTTCTGGTCTCTACATTATAGGAAGGATATTATTGCACTGGAGAGGGTGCAGAGGAGATTTACCAGGATGCTGCCTGGGCTGGAGGGTCTGAGCTATGAGGAAAGATTGGATAGGCTGGGGTTGTTTTCATTGGAGCAATGAAGGTTGAAAGGGGACCTGATAGAGGTGTATAAGATTTTGAGGGGCATAGATAGGGTGGATAGGAAGGCACTATTTCCATTAGTAGAGGGGTCAATAATCAGGGCGCATAGATTTAATGTAAGAGGTAGAAGGCTAAGAGAAGAGTTGAGGAGAAATATTTTCATCCAGAGGGTGGTGGGAGTCTGAAATTCATTGCCTGAAAGGTTGGCTGAGTCAGAAACTCTCGTAACATTTAAGCGGAATTTAGATATTCACTTGCATTGCCATAGCTTCCAGGGCTATGGGCCAAGAACTGGAAAATGGGATTCATGTAGTCAGATCTTTGTTGACCGGCGTGGGCATGATGGGCCGAATGGCCTCCTTCTGTGCTGTAGACATCGGGCCTACTCCACCATTCAGTATGATCATGGCCGATCTTGAGTTTCAACTCCATCTTCCTGCCCGCTCCCCAAAGGATACAATTCTAAAGGATGTGCAGGAGCAGTGGGACTTGGGGTGTATTTGCACAAATGATTGAAGGTGACAGGGCTGGTTGAGAAAGTGCACATGAAATCCTGGGCTTAATGGGCAGACCTTTGCGGCCCTTCACCAGCAGGTTTGCAGGCTTGGTGCGGGAGTCAGGGAAAGCTCCTGTTAAATTCCCCAGTGGCCTTCCCGCTATCCTCCTGCCTCCAACCTGTCCACAATTTTACGTGGGGCGGGCAAGATCTAGGGTGGCCCGTCCACCCTCGCCTCAATTGAGGCCTTTAAGTAGTAAATTATTGGTCACTTTGGGGCTGCTTCCTGCCCGGCCTCAATTTTGAGGCTGGCGGGGGGAGTTCAGGGGCCAAGGGGCAGCCCAACAGGTCACCCTGCTCGGGCTTTGGGTGGGAAGAGCGGTGCCTCCCTCCACAGCCCTCTTTCCACATCGGGCCCTAACCCCTGAGGTCTGCACCCTTCAAGGGCTCACCCCTTCCTTGGCCTCTCCGTCAAGACTCCCAACTCTTCTCTCTACCCCTGGACTTCACCTTTCCTCCCCGCACTTGCCTGGCCCTAGTCTCCGGGACTTAAAATCTGGTGACTGCTTGTAGTCCCAGTCCTGGCCACTGCTGCCATTGGTGTCCCTTGGCTGCAGACGACAGAGCTGCCAGCCATTAGTTTGGTTAGCAGCTTTCTGAGGTGGAACTTCTGCCCAGTTGCAGGGTGGAAGTCCCGTCTGCAGGTAATTAACACTCCTCAGCGTGTTTAATAGCTCTGGGGCTGCTGTGATGGGTGGGGATGCATTTCGTATTTAGACAGTAATTTGATTAAAATGCTATTGAGTTAACAAGAGAAGGTCAGTCCAATTTTTTTCATAAATGACTCTGCAATCAATTGATCTTTAATCTAAATTCTTAACCTTGATAGAACTTTATATTTTGAACTGCAGTAAATGGAAACTATTCTATGTAACAGCTTTGACCTTAATCCGGATCAGGTCTTATCACAGTTGATTTTTAGGAGGCTCTCCTGTGGTGATGAAAGGCTTGAGGGAGTTAATACATTAATTTAATTATTGCACATTTATGTATCGATCAAGACAAAAGACAGGACAGAGGAAAATGACCCTCTTCAATCACTTGGCCCCATAAACATTCTGCGACAGGCGAGTTACCCCATTTCTTGTGTTTGAATATAATTAAGGAGAGGCTTCAAAATTATAGCAAAGACTACAGCAACAACTTGCATTTATATAGTGCCTTTAATGTAATAAAACATCTAAGATGCTTTATAGGAGTGCTATAAAGCAAAATTTGACACTGAGCCACATGAGGAGACATTAGGACAGGTGACCAAAAGTTTGGTCAGGGAGGTAAGTTTTAAGGAGTGTATTAAACAAGGAGAGAAGTAGGGAGGCAGTGAGGTTTGGGGAGAGAATTCCAGAGCTGAAGCCCTGCTGAAAGCACATAGCCACCAACAGTGGGATGCTGAAAGTTGGGAATGCGCAAAAGGCTAGAATTGGAGGAATGCAGAGGTCTTGTAGGGCTGGGAAAGGATAATGAAATATGGGTCAGGATTCTCCTCCATTATTGCATCCAAAATCAGGAAGGAAGGCAGCAGAGAATCACAGAAAATACAGACAGTGACGCACAATGTCCCCTCACGACACCAGTAGGGGTTTCCCTCCCCCGCCTCTGCTGGAACCAGCAATGGTCACCCCCTTCCCCACAAACTCTACAGGGCCCAGATGCCCAGTATGTTTCCCTCTCAACCACCCTACTTCCCCCTGCCTTCCAATCTGGAGGCAAGCTCTGAAAATGATGGTAATGACCTCTGTCCCCACCCAAAGGAATTAAGAGGGCTTAACCACAGACTTCTCCACACTACCAGCACTCTCTTACCCCCTTGTGTCGATCTCAGTCCCTGTCAAAGGCTACAGGTGGTCAGTCGTTCTACCCTAGGGGATGTTTCTGCTCCTTAAGCCACCCAGCTGCCCATTCTGGCCATACAGCAGCAGTGACTCTGTAATGCTGCCAGGATTTCTAGGCTGGGCCGTGCAGGCTTTGCCTTGGTGGAAGGAATTCCACTCGTCTCCATCATGCACACCAGATGCAGCACAGTGCAGGGAAGTAGGTTGTGGTTCTAGGACTGTCAGAAGTACAAGGTGAGCTCCTGTGCTGCCAGATCGCTGGTTCTGGGAGGACAATTTTGACCAGGAACACTTAGTATACGTCATGATTTTCCACTTTTTTAATAAAGATACCCACCTGTTTAAAATTACTGGATTAATGGGAGCAATTGTGACTATGTGGGTTTTTGTGAAATGGGAGATAGCGAATTAGCAACGTACTTTACACCCCTCAATTCTGATGTTTCATTTGACATCATTAGAAATAAAAAATCGTGCGAAGTAAAAATTGGTAGTGATTCACTCATCTTTTTTTTGACATTTTCACATAAAAGCCAAATTACCTCCAACACTTTTGCTTAAATAGAGGAAAGAGGACTTTTTGATGAGCATGTGGAGATTCTCTATGGCCGGGAATTTTCGTTGGTCAGGCGGGCTTGGGGGGAGCGGGCGGGGGTTGGTCAGGAACCCGACCGCCTCTAGCGATCGACTCCACACCACCATTTTACCCGGGTGGGCCTAATACGCAAGAGGTAACGCTGAAGTGCTACCTGTGCGGGCAGGGGGAGGAGGGAGAGTCAGATCCAACGCTCTTTTGCGCACGCACGCGGAAGAGCGTTTCAATCTCCCTGAGAAATGAAAGCAGTAAAAATGTAATAAAGCATGTCCCCTCATGTGGCTGTGTCACATGACATGGGATATGCTTTTATTTTTTAGAAAAAATTTTTATTTAATGATTATCAGCTTTAGGAAACCTCATTCCGGCCGTGGGAGTTTTCCTAAAAAATGTGAAGGCTTCTCGTCTTTTTCGCCTGCCCTGCCAACCATTAGTTTGGACGGGCAGTGTGACATTCATGTTAATTAACCTGTTTAATGGCCTTAATAGGCCTTTCAATTACTGGCGGACGCGCAGCCCACTCCGGCGTGCACCTGCCGAGCGAAATATTACGAGACAGCCTGATGATGTCGTGACGCGCGCCCGACATTCATCACACGTCAGTTTACATTCTGGCATGTGGGGCCTTCCCCCCCAACCATGTCGAATGGAGAATTCTACCCATATCCCACAGTGCAATTTCAGGACCTGACTCTCCTGCCAAACCTGAACAGAATCTGGTTAAACAATAAAATATTTAATATATTTAATGATAAAACAGATTATAGAATAGAAGTGCAGACACCATCTTATATTCATACTTTCTTGTTGGAAATAGTAAACAGCAGAATGTGTGTTACAAAATGTGGGAGATGTGACTAAGGTTTAGTGTAGGAGTTTTAAGTGATTACAGTAGGTTCTCTGGATATTTTCAATGTGGTATTTTCTGATAATGATCCATTTCTCGGTGTTTGTTGTTTGTCTTTAAAGCAGTGAAAAGAGGGCAGGGCAGCTAATCATCTGGAACTTGATCTCAGTCTTTGGAAATAAATGAACATAGGAACTTGTTGTGTACCTTCACCGTGCTCTGTGTCATTCAGCCAAGTTTATAAGATGACTGTTTATCAGCTGAGGCCCACTCTCTTGAATATTTTGTGGAAAGCCTACGAAAAGAGGTCAAAACCTTAGTCAATCAAATCGACTGATCCTGGCCATCTGTAATTGTGATATCAACAATATGTCAAAATAAATTATCTTAACGTAAATTTTTTATGACGTTGTTTTGAAAAATGCCCACTCTTATTATTTACTGTTTAAAACCTGTGAGAGCTGACATCCGAGTATTAATTTGAGCCTGCCGCAAGATAACTTGGCTAGGTCAGGATTACCGAGAGTATGAATATTCACTTCAGTGGGAAGATAACATGGCAGATAAAATGGATGCAGGAGAAATGTTGGAACTTGTGTAAATGTAAATGAAAGATACGAGCAGCAAATGGGAGTTATAGGCACAGGCTGTGTTTTTAAAGGTTGCCATCTGTCAGCAGAGATGCAAGTGATGTGTAATATCTAATATTCTGCTTAACTGCCTAGCAAAATCCATAAAAATTACAATCAGAATTGTCACGTTAACATGCATTCTTCTTTCTTCCTTGTTGCTCTTCAAGAATTCTTTTTGTATTTTCTCCCTCTCTCTCCTTATTTTACTTTCAAACACCTGCACACAGCAATACAGTTAAAAGCGCAGACTAATCGATGCATGGGGATGCATGATAATATATTAAACATTCAATTGGTTTTGGATCAATAATAGATCAGAACATAATGTCACGTCTAAACAGCAAGCACACTAAATGCAGACAATTGATCAGTAAGTATCCCTGGAATGGTTGATCACCATATTACAGCAAGATTAAATGGTCTTTTTTTCTATACCTACCATTATTTTATTAACAAGCTCAAAGGGCCATTAAGGTTTGGTGATGCCCAAACTGGATTCTTAAATTTATGAAATGCTAAACACAAAAGGGGCGAGGCCTGGATCCATGAGTCCCACCCAAATCTGGTCCTCATCAGTTTCGGAATGGAGGAAGGTTCTAATTTGCACATCTATAATTCACAGAGGCAATTGCACATCTTAAAATGCAGCTGCCTCAGTCAGAGCTGATTTTGGCCAGTGGTATGTCTAAAACACGACACCTGCACTTTAGGCCAGGAGAAGAAGGTCTAAAGCTGCTGGAGTTCATTGGAGAGGTAGGGTATCCTTTTGGATATATCCAAGGACACCTTAGGGAGAGGTTAGATGCCCTTTGGAAGTGGGGAGGTGCCTTTCAGGATTGTTAAAAACAGATATGAATATGTGTAAAAAAAAGTGCATCGACTCATTGGAGCAGTCAAACTCATTGGAACTGTTAAGAGAACTGTTCAGATAACTGCCAAGACACTTGTCAAGTGGTCAAGGAATTTAAATCTCCTGCCCTGTAAATTAACAAAAAGTAGTCTTCAGCGTAGTAAAAATCAGTGCTTGCTATTACAATTCGTCTGTTGACATAAGCTACAGTACTTATTTTGAGTCTGTGCCTGCAGCAAACTAAACTAATACAGAAATATCCTGGTCGAGTTGCGCCAGTCGCAGCGGCAGATCAATTTCTCCCAGGGGCCAACAACAGAGAATGGGAATATGTGGAAGGATGATTGGGACCTGAAAGGTCCCCTACTGAACTTTTTGTAACTTAAAAAAAAAGAATTGATCTAAGTTAAAAGACCTGTTTGTGCTGAAGAGAGAAAGAGAGAGAGAGAGAGAGAGAAACGAGTTACCCCTCGGGGGGTTAATGAGCAGTGACAGGCAGGAGCAGAGGAAATGTGAGCTTCAGTCAGTTTGATTGTCCCTATAGGTGGAGCCTCCAAGATCCCTTTATTCCCCCCACTGCTACTGGAAGTTTCATTTACAGTATGAGAGTTTTAAGTTAAGTTAAATGTTATAGGAATATAAATACATACCTTTATATATGGTTATAAAAACAAAAAGCTACTGCGGATGCTGGAAATCCAAAACAAAAACAGAATTACCTGGAAAAACTCAGCAGGTCTGGCAGCATCGGTGGAGAAGAAAAGAGTCGACGTTTCGAGTCCACATGACCCTTCAACAGAACTGAAGTATAGTTAGGAGAGGGGTGAAATATAAGCTGGTTTAAGGTGGGGGGTGGGGGGCGGGGGGAGAGAAGTTGAGGGTGGGGTGGTTGTAGGGATAAGCAAGCAGTGATAGGAGCAGATAATCAAAAGATGTCACAGACAAAAGGATCAAAGAGGTGTTGAAGGTGGTGATATTATCTAAGAAAAGTGCTAATTAAGAATGGATGGCAGGACACTCAAGGTACAGCTCTAGTGGGGGTGGGTTGGAAAGACTGACAAGGTATTAGTTGTAGATTTAAAAATAATGGAAATAGGTGGGAAAAGAAAAATCTATATAAATTATTGAAAAAAAAACAAAAACAAAAGGGAGGGGGAAGAAACGGGGTGGGGATGGGGGGAGGGGGAGTTTAAGATCTAAAGTTGTTGAATTCAATATTCAGCCCGGAAGGCTGTAAAGTGCCTAGTCGGAAGATGAGGTGCTGTTCCTCCAGTTTGCGTTGGGCTTCACTGGAACAATGCAGCAAGCCAAGGACAGACATGTGGGCAAGAGAACAGGGTGGAGTGTTAAAATGGCAAGCGACAGGGAGGTTTGGGTCTTTCTTGCGGACAGACCGCAGGTGTTCTGCAAAGCGGTCGCCCAGTTTGCGTTTGGTCTCTCCAATGTAGAGGAGACCGCATTGACCTTTATATATGGTGTTTGTTTGTGTGCAAGGTAGCATTTGTATGTTAGCTTTAATGTGTTTTCTTAACTAAATTGTCATTTGTATGTGTAGTTCAGCACTTTAGAGTCGAAAGCCCCATATTAGATTAAAGGCAAAGTATTCTCAAACATTCCAAAGTTTTGAGTATAAGGCTTGAGTTGAGATTTCTGGCAAAAATCACAATTTGAAGGTATTGTAAAGATAAAACAGGGTTTGCCTTTGTTTGATATGAACCAACCTTTGTACCATCCCCTTGCAGACTAGCAGAGGGTAACCCTTATCACCAGCTTCCAAGCTGATTGGGATTGATATATACGAGTTACATTAGCTCATATGAGTTGGTATTCTAAAATTCTGAGGAAAAAAAAATTACCTGAAATTCAAAAGGATTCTAGGAAAGCCAAAAGACATAAACACACGGTCTGGGTGGTTCCAATGGGTAAAAAGGGGTTTCTTTTGAAGAGATGAATTAAATATGAAAGGAAATCTGCATCCCAACAGCACTGTTATTTGAATTTGGGACAAACTTGAGATGTAAAGTGCAGAGAAATTTAGAAGGTTACTTTTGAATAACTAGGATGCTATCCAAGATAAAGAACATGTCGATAAACATATGGGACTTTTAATCTGGATACAAATCAATATACATGAGAAAGAGGTAGTTTTAATTTTGATATTGTAAGTTACAGTTCTTAGAAAGTTTTTTTTAAAAATGCGGTTTGGTTTCCGATAAAGTTCTCAAAGGGAATTTTTATTTTAAACGGTTTGATAACAATTGACACTAATTCAAATGCTGCAAGCTTTTGTCTTTGTAAGTCTGTTCCTAAAATATAAAGTTAAGCTTAAGACCTTGACAAAGTTTGGCAGAAATCCAATTTTTGGCCGAGTTAATGAATCTGGGATAATTCTATAAAAGGGTCAGACAAAATTTAGTGGGTTACTTTTGAGACAATAAGATGTTGTTTGAGAAGAAGATAAGGAAGCAAAACATGTCAGTGCCTGATTTCTGTTTTAAAACTGCTATGAGGATACTTTATTGGCCTGTAAAACCTCTCCAACCTGAACAAGCTAGTGGTTATTGCATGTGTAAAATGGTATGAGGAAAGCATTAAGGGTAGGGGAAAGAGTTAGCGAAAGGGGACACAATATACAAACTGTTTTGAGGGAGCTGAATTTGATAATCTGGCCATCAACTGAGGCATTGGAACCGCACAGGGGGAGATAAGCAAAGATCTAGATAAAAACAAAAAGCTAAAAGCTACTGCGGATGCTGGAAATCCAAAACAAAAACAGAATTACCTGGAAAAACTCAGCAAGTCTGGCAGCATCGGCGGAGAAGAAATCAGTTAACGTTTCAAGCCTTCATGGCCCTTCGGCAGAACTGGAGCATAGTTAGAAGAAAGGAGAAATATAAATTGGTTTAAGGTGGGTGGGGGGGGGGGGAAGAGACACATTGAGGGTGTGGTGTGATGATTGTGGAGATGAGCAGATAATCAAAAGATGTCACAGACAAAAGGGTCAAAGAGGTGTTGAAGGTGGTGGTCTTTGTCTGAGATAAGTGCTAATTAAGAATGGAAGACAGGATATTCAAAGTACAGCTCTAGTGGGGGTGGGGTGGAAAGACTAGAGGTTTTAGTTTTAGATTTAAAAATAATGGAAATAGGTGGGGAAAGAAGAATCTATATAAATTATTGAAAAAAAAGCGGGTGGGGGGGGAAAAGAAACAGGGTGGGGATGGGGGGAGGGGGAGTTTAAGATCTAAAGTTGTTGAATTCAATATTCAGCCCAGAGGGCTGTAAAGTGCCTAGTCGGAAGATGAGGTGCTGTTCCTCCAGTTTGCGTTGGGCTTCACTGGAACAATGCAGCAAGCCAAGGACAGACATGTTGGCAAGAGAACAGGGTGGAGTGTTAAAATGGCAAGCGACAGGGAGGTTTGGGTCTTTCTTGCGGACAGACCGCAGGTGTTCCGCAAAACGGTGGCCCAGTTTGCATTTGGTCTCTCCAATGTAGAGGAGACCGCATTGGGAGCAACGAATGCAGTAGACTAAGTTAGGGGAAATGCAAGTGAAATGCTGCTTCACTTGAAAGGAGTGTTTGGGCCCTTGGACGGTGAGGAGAGAGGAAGTGAAGGGGCAGGTGTTGCATCTTCTGCGTGGGCATGGGGAGGTGCCATAAGTGGGGGTTGAGGAGTAGGGGGTGATGGAGGAGTGGACCAGGGTGTCATGGAGGGAATGATCCCTACGGAATGCCGTCAAGGGGGGTGAAGGGAAGATGTGTTTGGTGGTGGCATCATGCTGGAGTTGGCGGAAATGGCGGAGGATGATCCTTTGAATGCGGAGGCTGGTGGGGTGATAAGTGAGGACAAGGGGGACCCTATCATGTTTCTGGGAAGGAGGAGAAGGCGCGAGGGAGGATGCGCGGGATATGGGCCGGACACGGTTGAGGGCCCTGTCAACGACCGTGGATGGAAAACCTCGGTTAAGGAAGAAGGAGGACATGTCAGAGGAGGTAGTTTTGAAGGTAGCGTCATCAGAACAGATGCGACGGAGGCGAAGGAACTGAGAGAATGGGATGGAGTCTTTACAGGAAGCGGGGTGTGAGGAGCTGTAGTCGAGGTAGCTGTGGGAGCCGGTAGGCTTGTAATGGATATTGGTGGACAGTCTATCATCAGAAATTGAGACAGAGAGGTCAAGGAAGGGAAGAGAAGTGTCAGAGATGGACCATGTGAAGATGATGGAGGGGTGGAGATTGGAAGCAAAATTAATAAATTTTTCCAGGAGACAGAGATCCTCGTTGACATGGAATAGTTAATATGGCCTAAAGAGTAAGGAAACATTTTAAATGATCAAGACAATAGAGAAACTAACCTCAAGAGAATCTTAGGATAATCATGGTCAGGGGGAAAAAAAAACCTTAGAGGTAGAATTATGTGGAATATGTAGTTGAGGCAATTGAAGGGTGAGGAGAAATAATACTTAACAACAATTTACCACAAGATGGATACAGGTAAAGGGAAAAAAGTCTGTTGAAGAGTCATACGGACTCGAAACGTTAACTGTGTTCCTCTCCGCAGATGCTGTCAGATCTGCTGAGTTTTTCCAGGTATTTTTATTTTTGTTTTTGTACGGGTAAAGGGAAAGCTGGACAAAAGCTAAATAGATGTATTACTGATTATATTAATGTGCCTGCAAGCTGCAAAAAGTAAGACCACAGGATTAACACTATGATGACAGGCAGAGTTAAGCGGCTCCCAGAGAGAACCATCACTTGAAGTGAAGATACTGAGCCATTGAAAGATAGGATAAGAAGGTGCATTGTAGAGCTGTGTAGACAGCTTAAGGAATTGAGGTCCAACGTGGGACAGTAGCAGGACCTCCGGGTTCACCCTATTTGAACTAATGACAAGGAGAGCAATGCAGTTACCCGAGGGAATCATAATAGGAGGGGGAGATGTAGGACCACTCAAAGGAAGGCTGCGAGACTATGTGAGGGAAAGGAGTAAGCAATTGCATGAGTTAAGGAAGGAAGTCAGAGACCGACAGGTGATCAAGGATATGGAAACAGGCAAATCCAAAGAGCAACAATGGACCCCCCAAGTGGGGAATAAGGTGATGGTCAAGGTGAGCCCGGAGCGAACAGGGTTTGCCCCAGGTGGCATGGACCATACGAGGTAATTATGACAGGTGATACATGCGCACTTGTAGATATGAAAACGGGAAGTAAATGGAGGCAGTACACACAGTTAAAGATATATAATGAATCACCAAACGGTAACCCGGACAACGGGAGCTGCTGTTAACCACAGGTCTATGATCCCGGTCGTGGGCGTGTCAGTACTGGCA
Source organism: Cetorhinus maximus (assembly GCF_964194155.1). Lineage (NCBI taxonomy): Eukaryota > Metazoa > Chordata > Chondrichthyes > Lamniformes > Cetorhinidae > Cetorhinus > Cetorhinus maximus. Next base: position 207,697,508 of record NC_135881.1, read on the forward strand.
TGGGAGGCACTGACCGTTAATGTCGACAACGACATCTGCCTCCACCCCAGACAATACGTACTATTCCCCCGAGGAAGAATTGGGGAATGGATAAGAGAGCCCAACACCTAGATTATGGAGCAAGTCACTACACAAACACATCAAACGAACAATTGGAAACCAGACCCCACGTGTGACAACACCAAAGATTGTAAGAGTAATTTACATTTATCAGACCAGGGCAGCCGGTCCGGCTAACACCACTCGAGTGTACCAAAGGGAACTTCACGGGGCGGTGGTACCTACCCAAGGGCAAGGACAATGATAAAATGGCAAATGCACTCTTGAGGACACAACCCAGTGGGATACACTCGCCCACCAATATCTTGCTAAGCATAGGCACAGACGCGAACAGCGGAGTAACAATAACTGGGATTTATGACAATATGACTGGACTGGGCTGGTGGTATGGGGGATGTAAAATACCAGTTTTTCACCAATAAGCATTTGGGTGTATCAGGAGATTAATATGATCACGGGACGGACAGACCTACCTCCCTTCATTTGGGAACCCGGTCCTGAGGAACAATACTGTCAACATGTAAATATGTAATAGATAGACATGATTGCTATGATACGCAATGTTTTAAACTGGGTACTTGCGGATATCAAAAACCAAGCCGCTGCCCTAAGATGACAAACCCCTCTCCAGACAGAATAGTTAGGATCGGGAAGGCCAAACCCCTGTTACATGACGTCACTATGGTATCCCTGGAGGCGATGTACAACCTCACAGGTTTAGCAATGGTCTTTCAGGGACCATATAGAAATCACTGAAACTCGATTAAGTGGGCTAAATATTGGTTGAACAGATCATTGGGGATTACAAGGCTCAAATTACCCCGGGGGTAAGAAAGCAGGGAAGATGGATAAGGAGCCTGTTGGGGGATATAGGAGATCTCTTTGGAAGTGCAAATTCAGTAGTAAACTTTGCTCAGTCCTCTGAACTAAATAATTATGCATCACAAATAGCGACCGAAACAGCCAAAGGAGTGCGGTATAGCGCATATGGGATAGAATATACTTTAACAGTATTAGTATAGAAAGGGAGGGGCTGTTGGAAACCCTGGACATCTCCACACAAGGGCTCATTGACATTGCCGACTCACAAAGTCAGGGAAGGGCGTGTGACATGTTGGCCCGAGATTTAATTGAAGGGATAAAATCAGAAATAGAAGACATCAGGTTTGGGACTGTCCCCTGACATGTGTTTGAGTCAATATCCCAATTGAATCTAATAAACCTGAACCTGGAATGATGAGAGCTTGTTGTCACCCAACCCCAGAGCGTAGGAGGGGATGGGGTGATTAAATTCCTAATGACACTACCCCAAGAGTACTACCCGAAAACCTCCTTCCACAATAGTTATCGATTCAAATCCCTGGGGGTAGAGAGATGGGTGGGTTTACAGAGCAAGATCCCATGGGTGCCTCGCCTATGTTAATTCCTCAGTTTGGATGTGTACCAAGCACTGTTGTATGGGATCACAAAGTTATGTTGTGTGTGCTTGTTGTACCCTGGAGCCCCTGACTGACAACAGCAGAATTATCCTTGAGATGTCTCCCATCCAGGAAGCCATCAAGGCAGTCCAAATGTCCCAGACACAATGATGTTTTATGACCAATGGAGATGAGATGGAGGAATAAAGTTTTGGAGGAATAAGTGAACTCCAGTTTTTGTTTGCAAATAACTGACTCCCTTACATTAGGAGATTTCCACTTACCAGGACAAACGACAGGATACATATTTAGTCCCTGGTGGGATGATACAGAATTTACTGACGAGACCCTGGGGAAGATAGCAGGATTGGCCATGTTACAGGCCACAAAATTAGCACATCAATACACTCGCACATCAAAGGACCAAGTTAGAGGGGGACGTGTCCAGGTGGACCTGGCCACTACATCTGCAACTAAGTTAGCTGGGTCTGCCTCAGCCTTTGCTACCTCAGCGCGCTTGGTCAATTGGTGGGAGATCCTCCGCTCCGAATGGCAATAACAATCTTCAGCCTGGCTGTATTGGTTTGGACCATTTGCCTGTGTTACTATCAGCAGAGAATCTTAAAAGACTACCACATAATATTCCAAAGACATGCTCCAGTGTCCACCGCACGCATGGGTAAAGGGGTTAAAGGGACTAGAGGAGAGGACAGTTTATATAGCTCAGCAGTTTAGGATTCTTCCAGAAGTCTGGACGACTGGCCATCCGAAGGACAAAGAAGGAACTCTCAACGCCGGTAATTGACCATCTTGGGCTTTTGCCAAGAGCCAAAAGGGGGGACTGAAGGGGGAGGTGAAAGAGTTAAAAAAACAAATGGACAAAGAGGTGGCTTTTGATAAACCACAAGTCATAGTCTGGACAAGATAAGAGTCAAGGTCTGTGTGTATACATTGAATAGGAGTGGATAATACAATCATGTACGAGTGTCTCAAAGATAATAGGATAGAACTAACAAACTAATTATGCGTGTAAATGATTGGGTCCTGTAATGAGGTTAAAACATGTAGACATTGATCATTGCTGCATGCAAATAGAGTAAGATAAGGGAGAAGTATAACTGCAAGGAAATGTAACCATTCAGGGAGCTTATACCCATTTTGTATGGATACAGTCTCCCCTGCACGCTTGAATAAAACCAGTGAAAGAAGCTTGAGTCTCGTTTGGTCGCTGCGGGATCGGAGGGTGCTTGAACTGCCTTTCAGCACTAAGTTGGTTTAGGGAATATTAAGAGCCATGGAGGTGGGTGGAAGGGCATAGGTTGGCATATATGGTTATGAGAGGCCATGGGGGAGGTGGGTGGAGGGGCATAGGTTTCCATTGAAGGTATGAATGGCAATGGGGTGGGTGGAGGGGCATAGGTTTGCATTAAGGGCATGAGAAGCATTGGAGGAGTGGGTGGAAGGGCATAGTTTGGCATGGAGGGTATGGGGAGCCATGGAGTGGGTGAAGAACCATAGATTGACATGGAGGATATGAGGGGCCTTGGGGGTGGTTCGAGGGGCATAAGTTGGCATGGAGAGTCTGAGTGGCTATGGAGGTGAGTGGGGGCAGCTTAGCAGCTTGTTAGTTCCCTTGAGAGTTCTCTTGACAGCTATCCTAATAGTTCCAAAGAGCTTGGAAGCTCCAATGAATTAATACACTTTTTACGGACATTCATGTCTCTTTTTTAACAATCCCAAAGGGCAACTCACTATTCCCAAAGGGTAGCTTACCTCTTCCAAAGATGTCCCAGGACCATATACAAAAGTTTACCCTACTCTCCAAAGAACACCAGCAGCTTTAGCCCTCCTACCTGGTCTCAAGTGCACATATTGTTTTGTAGGCATATCACTAGCCAAAATAAGATCTGACTGAGGAAGCAGTGCATTAATATGCGTAGTCGCCTCTGTGAACCACAGATGTGCAATTTAGAACCTAACCTCATCACCCCCTCCCCCACACAGCCCCCCCGGCCCCCTGGAAATGATGGTGGTTCATCAGGGGCGGGCCTTCTGGATCTGAGCCTCCGCTGCTATTTTTGAGAAGACAGGGAGCCGCTCTATCACTGCAACAATTCTGGCCTAAAAGAAACAGCTGCTTTCCATGGTAATTTGAAGTGTTAGTGTTCCCTGGAGTGGATCATTTTCGAGATACATCAACATTGAAGCTGTTTTGTTTATGTAAGCTTCTGCAGTTTTGAAACAATAAGAAGATCCCAGGAAGTTGAATGAAACCTGCTCGCCTGGATTTCCACCATCATAAATGTGGGGCTAATCTGGAGCCTAATTTTAATATAATTAACGACAAACTGGTGAGAGTTTCCCCCGGCAATACCAAATCTCACCCGAACTTCAGATGAGATGGTAAATGGGTGAAATGCTGGGGTAAATAGCTATCTACCCATTCTTTTGTATGGTTTGTCCCTGATAATTGAGCATAATCAATTAGAAAATCCACCCTATTTTATTTAAATCATCATTCCTAAAGTACACCAGTGGCTACACTTCAATAAGGTGCTTCCCAAAAACTTTTTGGGATATCATGAGGTTGTGAAAAGTGCTTTATAATAAAAATATCTTTCTTTCATACTTTAATCTTCAGAGACGAAAAGTAGGTAGTAAACTCATGTAAATTCTCATCCACAAACCGCCAAACAGTGAGCACATTTCTGCCACCCAAAATTAAAATGTGGACATAATCAGTATTCCCAAATATAACTTACACTGCCTCAAATCACTTCATGTATGTCAGAAAAGAGGTCTATTTAATTATGTATTATTGGAACAAGAGATTGGGAAGGGGATCAGTGAATCTGGGCATAAGACTGAAGAATGAATGAAGTTGAGCAATTGTAGAGCAGTGGACAAGAAAGCAGAATAGAGAGAAAATGAAAGGTGAAAAATTGAAGTTAAAGGTAAGACAACCTGCTCTTTCTACATTTACAATCACAAGTGATGCAACTGACAGTACGAGTTTAAGTAAAGTGGTTGACAGATAGCTAAGATGGTAGAGTCAGGGTAAATGTGGCCATTGATGTATCTCCGGAGACAGGCTGTGTCACGGTTAGTTCCAGTAGATTAATTATGTGACCAAGTCACATCACTGAGCCACATATTCCACATGATAGGGAATTATGAAAATGTCTGTTCCCATTAGGTGCTATTAAAACCTTCAAACATTTATGGTGGAAAGAGATGAAAGATTTGACTGCAAAGACGATGAACAACTATAGTCTGCAGAGCATTAAATGGACATTTGTTACAATTAGGGACCATTTATTAGAGGTAGAATTCCAGTTGGTTGCAGGACGGAAAAAAAATCAACTGATTGTCATAAAAAGTCAAATTAATAAGAGCATTAACAGGAATAGAAAATCATTACTGATGATACTGTTTTATTTTGCTTCATTTTAACAAGAAAGTGAATTTGCAAATAATTTTATGTATCGCTATTGCGTTTTAAGGAGTATTGCTTCTTGGCAATACTGGTGGAAGGATGGCTATTGTTACAAACTTACTATTGAAGCATCTGCTGATTAAAATTATGTTGCTTATTTTTACATGCTAATTTCATACAAAGTAATAATTCTGCAACCACTAATTTAAAAGTCAAATGGAGTGAGCAGACTGTAATTGTCTATTTGTAGTTTGAACCCATTTCTATAGTACAATGACAAATTATAAGCTCACTGTTTTGTCTGACACTTCAATTAATCTTAAGAGAGAGATGACTAGTTGGATTATATATTTATTGGTAAATACAGAATGACAAGGGTACCATTTAACAATGAATAGAAAATATAAATTTAAAACACTTTTAACAAAATTTTATTATTATTTATCAAAAATCAAACTACCAAACATTACCATCCACAACGTCAGGCCATTTACAGGCACTGAACTGTTTTTTGAAGTTATTATCTATGGAGCTTTGTATGGAAACGTGGCAACCAATTCGCACACAGCAAGGCCTTGCAATCAGAAGTGACCAGTTGTCCGTTTCTGGAGATGTTGACTGAGGGACACATGTCACTTCGGGATATTAGGGAAATCTTCTTCCCCTGTACATATTCGGGCAACGCCATGAGATCGTTTAGGTTCTCCTGAGCAGGTAGACAGAGCCTCCTTTCACATCTCCTTCAAAAACCAGCACCTCCAACAATGGTCCAAAAACTGCTGCCAAGTTACTGGTGAGGGTAACAGTGTCCCTGTTATTGTTGGATAAATGCTACACCGGCTGCAGGTGAGGAAATGATGTGCAGTCAAACACAGGAATCCAAAAGCGGTTGTCCAAGATGTGTTGGTCCACCATTAGCTTTGCAAAAATAGCACCTTGTTCACCATTGAAATGCATTGAGCAGCACGATGTTGCAGTATTTGCACAGTAGATCTGCACAAAACTCACCACAGAAAGTTAAGCCTTTTTTTTTAACTTTTCTGTCATTTTTTTCTCTTCATTAAATGCTTTTCTCCTTCTCTATTTCTCTTTCTGTACCTGATTTGACATTGAATTCACTCACTCTGATTTATAATTCCTGTCCAGTCATTTCACCTTTACTTTAATCTGATTGGTTAAGGAGATACCCAGATGCTTGTCCCACTCACTCAGCTTCCAGATGTCCTGTTTTCAGGTGGAGCTTATATCAATTTCAGCAACTTGCCTGCAAAAAATTAAAAAAACCTAACCACGCAAATACAAATCTTAACTAATGGCAGATGTCATTCACCATCGAGGCACTATATACAAACATGCAAACTAGGAGCAGGAGTCGGCCACACGACCTTCAAGCCTGTTCCACCAATCACTGCACTGGAGAGGGTGCAGAGGAGATTCACCAGGATGTTGCCTGGGCTGGAGCGTTTCATCTATGAAGAGAGACTAGATAAGGTTGGGGTTGTTTTCCTTAAAGCAGAGAAGGCTGAGGGGGGACCTGACAGAGGTTTACAAAATTATGAGGGGCATAAATAAGGTAGATAGGAAGAAACCTTTCCCCTAAGTGGAGGTATCAATAACCAAGGGGTATGGTTTTAAGGTAAGGAGCAGGAGGTTTAGAGGGGATTTGAGGAAAAGTTTTTTTTCACCCAGAGGGTGGGGAGTATCTGGAACTCACAGCCTGAAAGGGTGGTAGAGGCAGGAAACCTTAAAACATTTAATGAATATTTAGATGAACACTTGAAGTGCCACAGCATAGAAGGCTACAGGCCAAGCGCTGGAAAATGGGATTAGAGTAGGTAGGGGCTTGATGACTGGCAAGGAAACTATGGGCCGAAGGGCCTATTTCTGTGTTGTAAAACTCTATGATTCTATGACTCCCTGAAGCCTTGGTGTTGAAACCATGGTAAACCTTCACTGGGTTTTGTGTCTGTAAGCTTTGCTGGGACAAAAGAAATAATGTGAGCTTGAATAATTTTCTGGAATCTGTATTGAAATCCTTCCAACCATTTTGTCTCTTGTAGTACTATCACGGCTCTCTGGGGATAGTGCACTGTAATATCAAGCCCCACTGCTCCCTGAGCCTAGACAAATGTGAAAAGTTTGATTAGATCACCAAATTGCCCAATTCCACCTAACTGTTTAATTTAGGTTAACAGAATATGAGCACCAAGTTTGTAAACTTAACAAGCAAATAACTGTTTATCAAACAAATTGTCTTTAACCAGTGGCAAAAGAAAGAAATATGAACTGCTAACTTTTAACTCTGTAAGTTAAACTCTATTCCTTCTTAACCCCTATACACAAACACACACACACACACACACATATACACAAAACATGGCTTTTAAGGGTGAGATAAACAGTTCAAAAGCATCAATCTGGAGCATGGGATTAGATAGGTTGATTTTGATTGAGGCTTTCCAAATTCCTTGCAATTCGTTGTTAATGACACGAGATGGTCTTCCAGTGCTTTCAGCTTGTAGTTCACTGGTTGAAAACTTGCTTTTCAATGTCTCCATTGGTGATTTTCCCCTTCTCCTCTTGACAAGGGTTTTTTCAGAGAGAGCAGGTTACAGAGATATGGAGAAAAAAGCCAGCTAGCCAGTCTTGTAGATTTACTGAAATCTTACACACTCAGGAGAGAGAGGTTTTAGGTGTGTTCTCTTTGCAGGCTAGGATCTCTCTGCTATCACGCAAAACCTTGGTCATCTGACCAGGAGCCAATTAAAATGTTGTTGCTAGGCAGTTCCCCTTAGTTCAGGACCACTGTCCATCACCATTTTGTCCAACCTGGCACACTCTGTTCCAGGAGATAGCAACATTGTATATTTCTCAACTTGTTCTAGTGAACATGTCTTTCAACTGCAGCCATAGTGGTTTTTAAAGCCACAGTCCAATTTTTAAAACCACCGTCCCGCACAAATAAAGAAAAGTAAAAAGATATGTTCCTTACAATAATATAAAAGCAAAATACTGCGGATGCTGGAAATCTGAAACATAAACAAAAATAGCTGGAAAAACTCAGCAGGTCTGACAGCATCTGCGGAGAGGAACACAGTTAACATTTCGCGTCTGTATGACTCTTCATCAGAACTAAGGAAATATAGAAATGAGGTGAATATAAACTGGTTGAGGGGTGGGTGGTGGGACAGGTAGAGCTGGATAGAGGGCCAGTGATAGGTGGAGGCAAAGTGATTGCCAAAGATGTCATAGACAAAAGGACAAAGGGGTGTTGTTGGTGGTGATATTAGCTAAGGAATGTGCTAATGGTGACATTACAATGTTCCTTACAATATAGTTCATGTTTTCTTATCTAATAAATGTTTTACCCTTTGCGTTAACAGTACACTGGCAGACTCTTGGTGAATGTCTTCAGTAACTGACCTTCACAGTTTATAAAAGCAAACAAAGCTTGGATCTACCAGGTTTCAATCTGGGATCTGACTTGTCCTGTATTAACATCAGCTGAGATCATAACAGGAGTGATTAGCTGAAACATCAACTCCTAAACATTGACGCAAGAATAGGAGGGTGGTCTTAATTATTGTGATGCATCAGCACCATCCAGCGGGTGGAAATCTCCTGAGGCATGAGCTGCCTTTTGAAAACACTTTTTCCGATGTCTTAACTTTGAAGGACACACCCTGTGTTTTTCCTCTCCCTCCCCGGCTCCCAGACAATCTTAATTTTTAGCACACCCCAGAATTCAGTTCGGCGACACCCATAGAGAGCCCAAAACAAGGAAACAACAAACCAAACACTCCCACAAGGCCCAACAGACAACCAGGCGAGTGTACAAATACCACGTCACATGAAGAATGGATGAATGAATGGACCAGTTTCCAAGGGAGCTGATCTTCATTCAGGTATTCTGCAGGCACTGCTGATAACTGCTCATGATTCTGAGGATGAGGAGAGAATTTTACTAAGTCTATGGGAATGGGGGCTCCAGTGACCAGGATAGACATGATAAAATGAATATTAGCTTAAACGCCACATTGCTGCTATCCCTCATTCCATCTCACCAGCCAGGCCTCTATGTTCCGTTTACTGTTGGGCCTCAGTGGATCATTCACTTGTTACGGTAAACTACATCTACCACCTGAGTGTGCCAACTGTTATGTTGTTTGCCCTGGTCAAATATGGCAGGGGGAGTATCACCTTGCTATTTAAACGCAAATAGGAAATGACATGTCATCTTGACAGAGTCCGCCAGGAGAGGGGTCCCACCATGTTTGTGAGCACTGGGGATTACTGCTATATGGTTCCTCTGGAGACACACTGACTTACCCCACACTGGAGTCTGAAAGTGGATAATTTCCTATTGCACTGTTCACACTTGTTCACACTCAAAGTCTGTCCAAACGTCAAGTGAACTCATCCTCTGGCCTAGAAGCCCATTCACACTGAATTTGTGTCCTACCCATATCTCAAAGGATTAGCTGAAGATCGAGATGGATGTAACACTGGCTCCTGGAGCTCCCAAGCCAATCATCTTTGACCATAACTAAAAACTCAGCACTCCAAATGAAGGAACCTCCAGAACCCACAGTTTCAGAATCAAGGGCACCCTTGTATTAAATGGATGAAAAAGCCTCAAATACTAAAAGTTGTGACCTGACACAAGCCCCCAACTTGGCTTCTGAAGGTGGGAAACCTCCAGAAAGCTTCCTCAGGCTCAACCAACATGGAAGGTTGATAGGGAGACCCTAGGAACAGAGATGAAGGCAGCTACATCTGCTATGGACTCAGCACTGATTGAGTTAAACCCTTGAGACATGAGCTCCAGCCACTTGGTGCAGGTGGCACTGAGACACACGTACCCTCCATGGGATTGAGAGCACTCAGAACGTGGATAGTCCTCAGGAATCCTGTAGGGACTGAAGGAGGATCCACAGTGGTATAGGGTAAGGGTCCGGCATAGAAAGCATTAAGGTGGGATTAGGTACAGTACCGCCCACAGAGTGATGTAAAAGAACACATGACCTGAGTCTAGGGGGTAGTCTTACACTGGGCAGAGACATGTATGGAGGAAAACATGGAGACAGCTCCTAGCTTAAACCTTATACTGTATATATGTATATAGTTACTGGTAGTTAATAAACATTTACTGTTAAACTATACAAGACTCAGAACCTCTTCATGAGACCTACCGAACTATGCACAACATCTTACAACAAAGATGAGACACAAATCTATAAAAAGCGAATGGACACCTGCAACTTTCCCCACTAAAGTGGAAATAACCCACAGTATAGGCGACCCTGAGTGGGGTCAAGAGCTTGAGGGCAGTGTCCTCAATTGAATTTGCGCTAATTGGAGACCAATGTCCCCAGGCTGGGGTGGCATCACCTGAGGGGATGATGGATTCATTTGGTGAAGGACTAACCAACCTTAGCTGTCAGCTCTTGGAGGGACCAACCTAATTCTGGCACCAATCGACAAGCTGGTGACAGGGAACGACTCTTGCTCTTAATCCTGGGAAGTCTCAGTATAAATTGGTACCAGGGCTTCAACCAATGGTATGGACTGAGATGGCAGGGACCGGCTGGTGACTGGCCTTAATCAGCCCTTCCCACTGTGCAACATTAAGGCACCAATAGGAACATCCCCTGCGAGGCTTTTCAATAGCTCACATTGGTTGAAGCTGACAGTATGAACTGGTCAAAAACAAAAATAGCTGGAAAAACTCAGCAGGTCTGACAGCATCTGCGGAGAGGAACACAGTTGACATTTCAAGTCCGTATGACTCTTCATCAGAATTCCTCTCCGCAGATGCTGCCAGACCTGCTGAGTTTTTCCAGGTATTTTTGTTTTTGTCTAGATTTCCAGCATCCGCAGTGTTTTGCTTTTATCAGTTATGAACTGGTTATCCAGTCCTATCCAATACTAGTGCAGTTAACCCCGATCAGTGCCAAACTGAGCCTGGAATTGGAGCAAAGTTAGTGTTTGGTACCAATGTGGTGACAGAATGGCTGGACACGAAGGTCCAGCCCAGGGAAGAATTTTATGTAGTGAAGAGTTCAAATTTTAAAATGAAAAACACAAAGATGTCAGAAAAAGTCTCAGTGAGGCCGATAAAATTGATAGTGTTATGATTCCCATAGAGACCAGTACCTTTAAACATTCCCAGTTACCAACTTAATGGAATTGAACAACAAATATAACTTTTTAAGACTTTTACTGCTACAAACCAAAAAAAAGCAATATGACTAAACATTCACGAGGATGCAACTAATACTCTAAACTACAGAAAAGTTAACCCTGATTAACACTTTAATGCGACCAATAACCTCAGGCCACATGCGTATGCATTACGACTTGCTCCCTACAGGATTATAGCCCACAGTCACTCCCAGTTTCCTATGGGTTCATATCTCCCCACTTCACCGAGCTGAAACTTTCAGTGACCATCAAAAGGCGATTCCCTCAGTTTTCGGAGATTTTCCAAAGCAACTACCAACAGTAAGGGGCAGCCCTGTGATTTCTCCTCCTGGCCTCACCTGGACAAACCTTACAGAGGCTTTCGATTGTCACAGGATGCATCTCTTTCACCAGAGACTGTCCTTCCTCCCAATTAACTCTGTCTGGTATAGCTCGCAGAGAACTCTCAGCCTTTGTCTCTCTGCTGACCACACCAGCTACAGCCTTTTATCTCTCTGCGAGACTGCTCTCTCTCTTTTCTGTCCAAAAACTTAGACTAAAAGCCTGTGTATAGTTAGCTCAGCTACTCTTGCCTTTGATCTCAGGTGTGAACTTTTTGCATTTTGCTCCCATTAAGTCTCAACCTGGGCTCTGTGTCTCCATGGTAACCAAGATACCCAGATTTGTCGTCAGGCGGAATTTAAAACAGATCATTTGAACCTCTTCATTTCTCCATTTTTCCTTGAATTAAAGAGACATTCCAAAATGTAATCATATTATAAAACCTGGCATTCTTAATTAGGGGGGAGATTTTTGGTCACTTTAGAGGATTAACAAATGAATTTTTCTGCAATTTAGAGTATAAGTTATATACAAAAAAAATAAGTTGTCAATAAAATTGTTTAGTCAATGTTGCTTTTATTTCATTTGTTACAATAGAAGTCTCAAAACTTGAAATCTTATTATTTCCTTTAAATTGGCCATTGGGAATTCATTTTTTGAAAGTCTCTACAGGGATTGTAACAGTGTTCTCTTCACAAAGCAAAGCTGCTGAGAGGTACCCGATCACGTTTACTCCCAGACAGTTCAGTCAGTTTAGTCAGAGTCATTGCAGCTCCTCTTCCTTCACTTAAGAAAGTGGCTGTTGCATGTGCTTCTGACATATTGATCCACTGCTCCAACCCAAGTGAATCTTGCTTTAACAAGAGCTTCCTTAGCAGCAATGTGAGCTGCAGGTTTGCATTGCCCTCATCGGGTTCCTCTTCCTTGGATTCTCCCACAGACAATGTGTCCTTAATCCCTCCTGTACGTCCAATTGTCTATTGTTGTTTTGATTAATATTTTTATTTAGGCGTGCAATTTTTTTATGGGGACCAAGTAAGTGGCTTCACATAATTTGCGAAATTTTAATATAGTTTGTTTTGCAAGGAGTGTTTTAATGCAGGCTGTGAAGTGTATGAGAAGCTGCAGCACAAGGCATGGACAATGGATCAGTTCTGTTGAAGGGTCATGATGACTCGAAAGGTCAACTGTGCTCTTCTCCGCCGATGCTGCCAGACCTGCTGAGTTTTTCCAGGTATTTCTGTTTCTGTTTTTGTTATGGACAACGGATCGCCTATCATAAGAAACAATTCTTGATTGGTGGAGCACTGGCAAGCTGAGAGTAAATGAGTGGTCATTAGCATATCCTAACACATACAGGCAGACACACAATGACAAAAATCTAACTTCCATCTAGGTACTGACTGATTCTACTTCAAAGATGATTTAATTTAATGCAAGCTGCTTTTGTTTTGACCTTCTGATGCTGAAATAAAATCCCGAAAGTGCACATAAGTTACAATAGCCACTGAAAAGATAAAAGATCAGTTAACTTAAGTTCTACTTGAACTATTCTCCAAAGGCCTGCTTTGTACTTCCAACATTCTCTAACTTTGCTTCAGATTTTCAGAATTTGTAGTTTATTCCTCTTACTCCTTTGGGGTCATTTCTCCAGGGAGTGGGTGAGCATAAAGTTTACTATTGAAAATAATGACGTATTGACCCTTTAACATCTCTATATCTCTCTCCATCTCCCTCTCCCTTTCCATTAACAACTGATGGATTCATGTCATGCAGTGGGCTTGCAAAGCTGTCATTATCTTGATAAATTACAACTGTAGGCGCTTTGCCAGGTTTGAGGGAAGGGGGAGCATAGATTCAGTCTAATCATTGCAAACTGTTTATGCTCAACGTATTTTTCAACTCAGTCAAAAGTTACCAGATTGCAAAATGTCACAAATCAGTACAACAGCAACCACTTGCATTTACATAGCACATTTGAAGAAGGAAATTCTCCAAGCTCCAATGGTTATTATGGAACTTTATTGACGTTCTTCTCAAATGCACCTCAGTCAAAAAGTCACTGCAAAATATTGTATTCAAGGCCCTCCTTAACCTTGCAGTTTTCAGGCCGCCCAGAAACAATCTTACTTCTTTATAGAGACTTGGGTCAGTTTATAGATTTTACAGAAACAGTCTAAGAGCCTGTGCTGAAAGAATGGAACACAAAGAAAGTTTTATGATGTTTTCGGATATCGGTGGCGATATCAAAGCATTAAAGAGAACTAATCATGTTCACTGCAGAATGCTCAGCATATAAATTAGAGCATGTACTATTGCATCAAACCAAGTGTTGTGACATTTTTACTCTCGTAAATTGCCCTGTTTACGGGGAGGTTTACACTCTTTATTTGTCTTCCGCTGGTCCAAGGTTTCTTCACCCAAACAATTCAGCAGACATTATTTTATACTGAGCATTCTGTGATGCCCTCTTGAGAACAATTGAATGCATTTTTTTAACAAGCTGTTGTAGCTTTTATAGTTCAGATAGTGGTTTGCCTGAATTTTGCCTTAATGCGGGACATAACCCTTTCTAAATGTGCATAGATTTCGGATGATTGATTCCCTCAGGTGTGCCTTTCCATTGTTGTCCATAAAGAATTTTTCCTGCTGTTCATGGCTGAGTTTAAATTTGGTGGGATTGCCTGAGAGTGTGGTCTGTTAATTGTGACTGCTGTACAATGATTCCTTATTTCAAAACGGCTGATCAGTTCTTCTGGTTCCATAGCAACCCAAACTCTTGCCCTCGATTAAGCAGCTAAGTTTGTCTGACAGATAATTCCTGCTCATGTTTCTTTATCTTCCTGTTGTAGTTAATGAGGTTTAACCATCAGTTAAGTTTTTCTAACTGTGAAGGATGTTTAAAACAGTTCCTCTTTAGAAGCGCAGAACGGGTTCTTGGTAAATTGACAGTCTGTTCTACACCTTGCCCAGGTTTCTTTCCCACTGCACTTCACGGGAAAAGAAAATCACATAAAATGGACTATCGATTTGCCAGAAGCCCATTTTGTGCTACGAACAGTGACCAATTTCACCCCCTCCCCTCTTTCTATTTATTCATTCATGAGATGTGCGTGTCGCTGGCTAGACCAGCATTTATTGCCCATCTCTAATTGCCCTTGAGAAGGTGGTTGTGAGCTGCTAGCCTGAACCGCTGCTGTCCATGTGTTGTAGGTACACCCACAGTGCTGTTAGGGAGGGAATTCCAGGATTTTGACCCAGCGACAGTAAAGGAACGGCGATATATTTCCAAGTCAGGATGGTGAGTGGCTTGGAGGAGAACTTGCAGGCAGTGGTGTTCCCATGCATCTGCTGCCCTTGTCCTTCTAGGTAGTAAAGATCACAGGTTTGGAAGATGTTGACTAAGTTCCCTTGGTGAGTTGCTTCAGTGCATCTTGTAGACGGTGAACACTGCTGCCCCACCGTGCTGAGGGAGTGAATGTTTGAGGTGGTGGATGGAGTGCCAACCAAGCAGATTGCTTTGTCTTGGATGGTGTTGAGCGTCTTGAGTGTCGCTGGAGCTGAACTCATCCAGTCAAGTGGAGAGCATTCCATCACACTCCTGACTTGTGCCTTGTAGATGATGGACAGTCTTTGGGGAATCAAGAAGAAAATTACTCTCCGCAGAATTCCTAGGGAGGAATTTTGCGGCCTCATCACAGCAGGGGTGGGGCCAGAAAATGCGATGAGTTGTTCAAAACTCCATTTACTTCAGCGGGAAGGACCATAAAATTCCGCCACTAGCCTCTGGCCTGTTCTTGTAGCCACCGTGTTTCTATGGCTGGTCCAGTTCAATTTCTGATCAATGGTAGCCCCTGGAATAGTGATTGTGGGGGATCCTTTACTGTTTGTGCTGTGATTTTGGTGGGAGGAAGGTTTTCCTATAGGTTAGGCGATCAATGTGTTTTAGGTGTGGTGCAGATGCTGCATTAAGAGGTATGATGTATTGGATAATTGATGATACGGTAGCATGTTAATATTGACCTTAGGTCTGGGTGTTTCTGATGCATGATGGGTAATTTAGTATTTTAATGAATGTTTGAAATTTCTGCTGGTGAATATTTTTTTTTTCCTCTCTCTGAGACAACAGGAGTGAGCTACCATCAGATTTCAGTGAAGGCACAATTAGCTAGCAAGGGGTAGTTCAGCTAATGAGTAAGGTCAAGTAACAAGAGGAGCCCAGTAGGAATCGGAACTTCTAATAAGTTCCGTTAGTTGGTGAAACCACGAAAGAAAGTCTAATTGAAGTACTCCTCGGATGGTCAAGGAGCCATTTCTGGGCTGGCTGCCCCATCAATTGTTTCCAGCAAAAACATACACTGCATATAGGGTAAGTTTTACAAGTTGCTGGTCCATCAGCCATTTTGCGGATTCTGGCCTGGAGATCAGGAGAAATTGCAGGAAACAGGAAATTATGTTTGAGATTAACCATTGTCCTTGAATTCCTGATCTGTGGTTGATGCTCTGCACCAGGAGGAGTGTGAATTGGTACAAGTATCCTTGGCTCTCCTACATAGGGCTGGGATGGAGTTGGGATAAGTAACAATGTGTGAATAGTTTAAGTATTTCTGACAGTTTTGCCCACTCTTTTCAGCTGGTCAGGATTCTAACTCTAATTCTGCCGAAGGGCCATGAGGGCTCGAAATGTTAGCTGATTTCTTCTCCGCTGATGCTGCCAGACCTGCTGAGTTTTTCCAGGTAATTCTGTTTTTGTTTTGGATTTCCAGCATCCGCAGTAGCTTTTAGCTTTTTGTTTTTATTCTAACTATATATGCTGGTGACAAGAGCTGAGATGTTTATTTTTGAAGCATGGATGACATAGACTGAACATGCAGCACAGAAGCAGATCATTCAGCCCTGTCCATGCAGCTGAGTGTGCTCCAAATGAGCCTCCTCCCATTCCACTGCATCTCACCTTATTAGCCTATCCTTCTATTCACTTCTCCCACATGTATTCATCTAGTTATCCTTTAATCGCATTTGTGTTATTCACCTTAACTAATCTTTGTGGCAGTGTGTCCCACATTCTTATCATCCTCTGGGCAAAGGTATTTTGCTTGAATTCCTGTTGGATTTATTTGTGACTGTCTCATATTTATGGTTTCTATCCGGAAGAAAAAAAAACAGTAAAAACTGGGAAATAAGAACAATCGCCTGAACTGTTCTTGTATATGTTAAAATGGAACACCAGCAAAACTGGGAAATAAGAGTACTGGTCAGAACTGTTTTTTTTCCCTTCTGGGTAGTTTTGGCCTCTCCTACATCTTCTCTGCATTTACCCTATCAAAGACCTTGATAGTCTTCAAGTACTTTGAACCTGGCTCCTCTAAGAAACTGAATTTGCGATACTTAAAATCTTATTCAAAAAGGTGGGGAGGCAGAAAGTAGGAAACTATAGACCAGTTAGTTTAATGTCTGCCATTGGGAAATTGTTGGAATCCATTATTAAGGAAGTAGTAATGGGGCATTTGGAAAGTCAAAATACAATCCATCAGAATCAGCATGGTTTTATGAAGAGTAAATCGTGTTTGACTAATTTGCTAGAGTTCTTTGAAGATGTGGCAAGCAAAGTGGATAATGGGGAACCTGTAGGTGTCATATATCTGGACTTCCAGAAGGCCTTTGATAAGGTTCCACACAAAAGATTAATACACAAGATAAGATCACACAGAGTTAGGGGTAATATATTAGCTTGGATAGAGGATTGGCTAACCAACAGAAAGCATAGAGTTGGGATAAATGGGTCTTTTTCTGGATGGCAAGCTGTAACTAGTGGGGTGCCACGGGGTTTGGTCCTTGGGACCCAACTATTTACAATCTATATTAAAGACTTGGATTCAGGAATAGAAGGTACTATAGCTAAATTTGCAGATGACACCAACGTAAGTGGGAAAGGAGGTTGTAATGAAGAAATAAGAAATTTTCAAATGGATATGGACAGGTTAGGTGAATGGGCCAAAATTTGGCAGATGGAGTTTAATGTGGATAAGTGTGAGGTTATCCATTTTTGTCGGAAGAATAAAAAGGCGGCTTATTATTTAAATGGAAATAAACTTCAGAATGCTTCAGTGCAGAGGGATCTGGGTGTCCTAGTGCATGAATCACTGAAAGCTAGTATGCAGGTACAGCAGGTAATAAGGAAGGCAAATGGAATTTTGGCATTTATTGCTAAAGGAATTGAGTATAAAAATAGGGAAGTGTTGTTACAACTGTGCAAGGCATTGGTGAGACCACACCTGGAGTATTGTGCACAGTTTTGGTCCCCTTACTTGAGGAAGGATGTAGTTGCATTGGAGGCAGTTCAGAGGAGGTTCACTAGATTGATGCCAGAGATGCGGGGCTTGTCTTATGAGGAGAGATTGAGCAGTTTAGGCCTATACTCGCTAGAGTTTAGAAGGATGAGAGGAGATCTAATTGAGGTAAAAAAGATGCTAAAGGGGCTGGAAAAAGTGGACGTGGAGCGGATGTTTCCCCTTGTGGAGCATTCTAGAACGAGAGGCCATAGTTTTAGGCTAAGGGGTGGTAGATTTAAATCAGAGATGAGGAAGAATTACTTTTCTCAAAGGGTCGTGAATCTGTGGAATTCACTACCTCAGAGTGCAGTGGATGCCGGGACGCTGAATAAATTTAAGGAGGAGATAGACAGATTTTTAATTCTTAATGGGTTGAAAGGTTATGGGGAGAGGACGGGAAATTGGAGTTGAGGCCGAAATGAGATCAGCCATGATCATATTGAATGGCGGGGCAGGCTCGAGGGGCTGAATTGCCTACTCCTGCTCTTAGTTGTTATGTTCTTATCTCTCAGCTGTACATTTAAACATGATTGTGAGGACAAGCCTTATAATCAATGAATGGAGTTACCTGCAGATATTAGTGCTTCAATAAGAATATTGCAGAGGAACCTAAATCAATTGCTTATACTTTATTTTTGTCAATTTCTTGATTATTGTCATCACCTAATCAAAGTTAATTAGGTTGCTGACTGCTAGCACTGCTGACGCCTGCTCCTAACAGTGCCTTAATCTCATCTCACTGTAATCTGTTTCAAGGTTATAGCATGGACGGATATATTAAAAAAAAACAAATTGTCTTCAACTTAAGCTGGTATGCAGCAAAATTTAGGTAGCCTCACATGATGTCCTTTAAAGCTTTAATTAAAACGTATGGCGTGCAAAAAAAATGATGAACAGATGTTTATTAATTAATCCTGTTACAGACTAAACAACACAAACATTCAGATGTGTAGGAGGAATATTGCCTGTGCAGGCTGCGATTTGCCAAGTAGCCTGTGACAGATCGAGCTGCATACTGCAGGCGGAGCTGCAACCAATCTATTTCACACATACAGCTGCTGTCAGTGCCGGGAGAGTCTCAGTCAATAAATTTCACAAAGGGGGGTTTTTAACAAGAATTATATTTAGATTATCAAGGGACCCATCGCCGGTTGGAGGCAACTATCCAGAAAGCCTAAAACATGGGTTCCAAATAAAGTCGATAGTGGAAGCAAGGGGGGCACAGACTGAGCTCAGGCTCTCCTGTTACTAAATTGCTATTGCTTCGCCTCCATTTTAAGCCAGGGAAACAAGCACAACACACAGCAATTTCCATCCCACAGTTTGCAGCAGAATCATACGCTTCGCACGGAACAGCAGTAACAGGGGAAGACCAAAAAATGTTGCAAGCTGAGAATTCACTCAGAGGTCAAGGTGTTATTTAGGTCACAGTACACAACACTGCTCCATATAAAACCCCAAAAGCCATTTTATTCTCGCAATGTTCCTGCTGTTCTGCCCCCACCATGAGTCATGCAGATTATGCCCAACAGCTCTCATTGTGCCTCCACTTCCAAGACACGCGTGAGTAACACAGACCAACGCAGATTAAGGCAACAATTAAGATGGAAGTCAAAGCCTGAAAAATAAAAAACAAGCAAAAGAACAGAGGGAGGTGAAATTGATCTCCACCAGTAATACAACACAGACTCATAGATAATAAAGATGGAAAAAGCTGGAAAAACTCAGCAAGTCTGACAGCATCTGTGGAGAGAGAAAGAGAGTTAACGTTTCAAGTCCGTATGACTCCTCAGCTCTGAGGAAGAGCTCATAAGACCATTAGGCGTAGGAGCAGAAGTAGGCCATTCGCCCATCGAGTCTGCTCAGCTATTCAATGACATCATGGCTGATCTGATAATCCTCAACTCGAATTTCCTGCCTTTTCCCCATAACCCTTGATTCCCTTACTGATTCTAAATCTGCCTATCTCAGCCTTGAATATACTTAACGACCCAGCCTCTACTGCCCTCTGCGGTAAAGAATTCCACAGATTCACTACCCTCTGAGAGAAGAAATTCCTCCTCATCTCTGTCTTAAACGGGCGACCCCTTACTCTGAGATTATGCCCTCTGGTCCTGGACTCTCCCACAAGGAGAAACGACCTCTCAGTATCCACCCTGTCAAGTCCCCTAAGATTCTTATATGTTTCAGTAAGTTCACCTCTCATTCTTCTAAACTCCAATGAGTACAGGCCCAACCTACTCAACCTCTCCTCATACGAAAATCAATCCATACCTGGAATCAACCTAGTGAACCTTCTCTGGACTGCCTCCAATGCCAGTATATCTTCCCTTAGAAAAGGGGACCAAAACTATTCACAGTATTCTAGGTGTGGTCTAACTAGTGCCCTGTATAATTTTAGCAAAGCTTCCCTCTTTTTATACTCCATTCCATTTGAAATAAAGTCCAACATTCCATTTGCCTTCCCTATTACCTGCTGAACTTGTAGGCTAGCTTTTTGGGATTCATGCACGAGGACCCCCAAATCCCTCTGTCGTTCAGCTTCTGTAATCTCTCACCATTTAAATCATATTCAGCTCCTCTATTCTTCCTGCCAAAGTGCATAACCTCACATTTACCCACATTATATCCCATCTGCCAGGTTTTTGCCCACTCACTTAACCTGTCTACATCCCACTGTAGACTCTTTGTGTCATCCTCACCACTTGCCTTCCCACCTATTTTGTGTCATCCGCAAACTTGGCGATAGTACATTTACTTCCCTCATCTTATTCATTAATATATATTGTAAATAATTGTGGCCCCAGCACTGATCCCTGTGGCACTCCACTAGTTACAGGTTGCCATCCTGAAAATGCCCCCCTTATCCCAACTCTCTGTCTTTTATTAGTTAGCCAATCCTCTATCCATGCTAATATACTAACCCCAACACCATGGGCGCTTATCTTATTATTTAGCCTTATGTGTGGTACCTTATCGAATGCCTTTTGGAAATCCTAATATATTACATCTACTAGTTCCCCTTTATCTATCCTGCTTGTTACCTCCTCAAAAAAATTTGAATAAATTTGTCAGGCATGATTTCCCCTTCATGAAACCATGCTGACTGCTTGATTAGATTATGGAATTCTAAATGCTCTGCTATAACATCCTTTATAATAGACTCTAACATTTTCCCAATGACAGATGTTGAGCTAACTGGCCTATAGTTACCTGTTTTTTTGTCTCCCTCCCTTTTTGAATAAGAGTGTTACATTAGACCATAAGACATAGGAGCAGAAATTAGGCCATTCGGCCCATCGAGTCTACACCACCATTCAATCATGGCTGATAAGTTTCTCAACCCCATTCTCCCGCATTGACAGTTTTCCAATCCTCTGGGACTTTTCCAAAATCAAACTCTGTTTCTCTCTCCACAGATACTGTCAGGCCTGCTGAGTTTTTACAGCATTTTCTGTTCTAATTTCAGATTTTCCTCACCACCAATTTGTTGTGAGAGGTGGTCGAGTTGGTATTATTGATAGAGTCGATCAGCAGATATTTCTTAGGTGGAAAACTTTTAGCTCATTCACAAAGGTACCCAGCAGCAAATACACATCTGCTTTCACTACATACTCTATCTCTACACCACTAACCACTAACTACAGAGGAAGCCCGCACTAATCTCCTATAGGGTATTAAAGATTATGTGATCTTCCTTAACAAACATTCTTCTTAAAGGTATATTACACGTTAGATAAAACCATATTTACCATATCCCTCTCCCTTTTACTTGGAAATACATTTTATATTTACAAGTGCAAATTTTTCAATATAGCAAAATATTTACACAGGTAAGTAATTTACAAATTCAGTTTTTGTGGGTTTTACCTTAGGTGAGTAGAATGCCTCAGCTCCACAACATAATTTGTTTTGTCAGGAACCTCCTTTTCCAGAGTTTCCTGAACATTCAGTGGCACCTGCAGATCTCAGGTCTGTATCCTCATCTCTTACAGGAACATCAGACACGTCTGTACTGGGCTGGGTACTCTCAACAGGAAACGCTGACCTGGTTATTAATACTGGTGGAATCAATTCGTGGGGATTTATTTCTCTCTTCCTTAAATGATTCACATGTCTCCATATGACTCGGTCTTCCACCTCCACGTGGTAAGATAGAGGTTCAGTCACTTCACTTATTTCACCCGGTAACCATTTTGGTCCTTCTCCAAAGTTCTTCACGTACACCGTTTCTCCCATGGTAAATTTCCTCTCATGGCTATGCCAGTCATGTCTAGTTTTTTGGCTTCCCTGACTCCTTTCCACATTCCCCTCTAAATTTGGCATTATTAAGCTCAATCTCGTCCTGAGACAGCGTTTCATCAATAACTTAAATAGATTACCTCCCTCGCTTGGAACTTGCAATTTTCTTTTTTAAATGCGCTTCAGCGTGCAAGAAATATTTTAAGACTTCTAATTCTGTCAAATGCCCTTTGTTCAGAGAATATTGTCACCAAAAGATCGTCTAAATAGAGTACAACCTGGGGCAGTCCTTGCAGTAAACTCTGGGAGATGGCACAAGCTGAGGAGACGCTGAAAGGCAATCGAGTATATTGGTACAACCCTTTGTGGTTATTAATTGTGACAAATTCCTGGGAGACATTATCTAACTCTAGTTATCGATATGCATTTTTGTGCCCTTTTTGGCTGGGGTTTCCTGCCTGATGTGGAGGACGGCGCCATTTTGTGCGCCCTTTATGACTCTCTTACTGCGTTTTCCATGACCAGTATTATCTCTAACGCCTTCTTGAAATCCAAATTTGCTTCAGTAACAATCTCTTCTGAATCGTGTCCTCATTCACACCACACACTAAACAATCTCTGAGCATGTCGTTTAGAGATGTACCAAACTCTCAATGTTCCATTAACTGCTTCACACTTGCTACGTAGCATGCAACTGTCATCCCCGGGGCTCTGTTTCTCAAGTTAAACTTGAACCTTTGCATCGCTACTGGGGGGTTTGGTTGATAATGGCCCTTCATGAGGTCCATCAATTCATCAAAACTTTTCAAACCTGGGGAACTGGGTGTCATCAACCTTTGAATCAAGCCATAGGTTTTATTCCCACATGTGCTTAAGAGGATCCTTAAGAGGCCTTTTCTCTTCCTCCGTAATCTCATTCACTTGGAAAAAGAACTCGAGACAATCAATATCATGAGACCACTCATTTGTGCTTAGATCAAAAGGATAAATTCTTCCAAACTGTGACATCCTGAGAGGGAATTACTTCTTTGATTTGACTGGAGTTTCTACTTACAATTACTGTGCGAGGTACAGTGCCGATTTCATTTCACTTGATTCCTTCTGTTAAGCTTGGTTTATCCTCGTCCCCAGTTTGTTGGAGTCTGTGGATCCTGGTTGCCAGTTTGTTGTGAGAGGTGGCCGAGTTGGTGCTATTGATTGAGTTCATTAGCAGACACTTCTTAGGTGGCAAACTTCTAGTTTATTTACCTCAGCAGGAACTACACATGTACTTTCACTATCTCTACACCACTAACTACGAACTACAGAGGTAGCCTGCACTACTCTCCTATTGGGTATAAAGGATCTTGTGATCTTCCTTAACAAACATTCTTCTTAAAGGTATATTACGCATTAGATGAAACAATAATTTCCACACATCCGCAGTATTTTGCTTTGTTTTACAGACTCAGAGATAATTAGCAGCCTTATACAGCCACAACTCAAGTGGCAATAATGGGAATATGGCTTAAAAATTGTGAGGACTGAGTGCCTTAATATTCACGGATATCCTATCCCCACCTCCCTGGAGTGAAAATTGGATCGAGCATGGCCCTTTAAATCGAGGCAGGTCTGCCGAGTCAGGAAATTCTCTGACTCGAGCTATTTACCTCAGTAGCAAAAATCCAGCCCTATGGCTGGAATTTCCTGGCCCCTCACGCCAACGGGATCCTCCTGTCCTGCCGATGTGAACGGAGATTTCAATAGGTTGCGGGCCCCTCACGGGGTGGGGGATGGGGGGTGGGGGGTGCTGGAAAATTCCAGACTATGATTCTATAATCGAATAAACATCAAAAAATTCCTATATTATCATCCAACTGCCTGGCCAAAATTACCCTGCAAGTATGCAGGCAGCAAAAAATTGGGAAAGTGCCGCGTTGAATAATTATTCTTATTCTGGGTTTCAGAAACCCTTTGTTCCTTTGTAACAAGTGCTGTCAGAAACTCTAGGGAGAGTTTTAAAGTAATCCCAGGCTTGTAAGGCTGGAGTTCAATTGAGTTTATTGCAAAACCAAACAGGTGTGAGACAGCCTCATGAGGTGTCCGATCAGATCTTTAATGCTTTGCATGGTTTCTTGGTTATGCAGTCACTTTTCCATTAATGGTAGAAGAAACTGTACAAAGTTATAATGCTTCTGGTATTTCATTGTTTGATTTCTAATTCTTTCTTATTTTATCATCCTTTTGCTCTCACTTGTAAATAATGTGGTTAACCTCTCCATGTCTGCTTCCTAATGACTAATGGTGGTAATAATTCCTTGTGCCAAAATTGATCTATTTTTCTTCAAGATTGTCCTGACATTTTTTATAAGAATTTGAACATTAAAAGCTGAACTCTACACAAAGAGTGTGTGCAGCTTTCATAGCTGTTGTTCGTACCAATACAATACAGTACTGCCTCTGAGCTCATAAAAACATTCTACAAGTGATTGTCAATAAATGCCTAATGTCATCTCTGAATCAGAAGGTTATGTGTTCAAAGCTCCACTCCAGAAATTTGAGCACATAATACAGGCTGATACTCCCAGTTCACTACTGAAGTTGGAAATGCCTTTTTCAGATGATAATGAATGATTAAATCATTAAATAATAGACATTTACCAGTTCAGTCGTGTATCAAAAGGCACATGTAGAGCGGGTGCGCAGAAAACCATTTTGCACAGGTTTTAGTTCTAAATGTGTAATTCATAGCTCAAACTTTAAAATTGAAGTGATGTTACAGGCTATGAATTTCACCCCTAACCTCCACACTCAAATCCTTGAAGCATACTCCCATTGCACAGAGCTCTGCACAGTGTTGCACTATAAAATTTAGTATTTGGAAATGCTGAATTTGAAAGTTGCCTTGATGTTCCCCTATTTTGCCATTCACCAAAAGATCATGGAGTGGAGGCATTTTCCCAATCTCCTGCTGAGGTTCCCAGAGAGCAGAGCACGCCCCACAGGAATTCCAGGAGCATGAGCTCCCCGAAACATAAATTGGCATAGTACTTCTCACATGTTAAAGACTTGCCATAAGCGTTTCCTCCCTCCACCACTGACACTCATTGGCAGCAGTGGGAAACACCTACAAAATGCACTCCAGCAACTCCCCAAGACTTCTGGGGCAGCGCCTCCCAAACCCCAGTCCTCAACCAATGAGAAGAAGAAGGGCAGCAGACACATGGAACCACTTCCAAGTTCCCCTCCAAGCCCTGCGGCATCCTGACTTGGAATGGTATCTCTGTTCCTCCACTGCTGCTGGGTCTAAATCGTGGAACTCCCACCCTAACAGCACCATGGGTTGCGATGGTTCAAGACGGGGCTCACTACCATCTTCCCAAGGATAATTAGAAATGGATAATAAATGCTGGCCTTGCCAGTAAGGCCCACATTTTATGAGTGGATAATAAAAAGAAAGATTTGACCGAAAGCCAATCTTATCTTGTTATCTCAATTACCTTTCTCTGTATGATTGGTAAGGAAGAGATCTGATATAATTAAGCCCCTCCATCAGATGGTCCTGTCACTCTTCTGTAAATTAAGGCACTGCCTTTTCATATTCTATTCTATCTTTTGGCTTGCCTAAGAGTGAATAAAACATATCAATAAGATAAAGCAACAGCCAAGTAAAGCCTCAAAATCACATCTTAACAAGTGTGTTAATACTTTGCCGCCTTGGTAAGAATCAACAAAATGAAATCATTTCTATGCTGTGGCTTTGAAGGATCAAAATGGCACAACTTTGATTTTAGGAAATGCCTTTTTATTTCCATAAGTTTTAACCTACATATTTATTTTCAATCAAAATAAGCTACCATGAAACAAATATGCAAGAATAGCCTCAAAAAGGCACAAATTGCCTTCTTGAATTCAGTTGCACTTTGACTTCCTACCTTCACCATCGCATACAAACCACCTTCCAAAACAAATGGTGGAATTTCAGTGTTCAGAGAACTATAGGTAAAATGTTTAATTTAAAGTGTAATATTGATGGGCTGCGTTGGCATTCAGACAAATGTCCTCATCGCTTGTGTTTTCTCTGTTCTCGAGTAACCTATAAAACAAAGCTTCCTTTGGTAGCATTTGCAAGGATGGGTATCTCTTTTGGGATGTTGTCATGCATCCCTATTACATGCAGGTATTAAAAGGTATAAAGGCCGTATATCCTTTATCCAAGTGTGGGGACTAAGAAACAGTGAAACACCTGGTTAATACTCTTTATTCAGTGAAGTCAATGAGTATGAAAACACAATCTTTTACCTGCAGTCCTCATGAGATATAGGGCAGAATTTTTCAGTTGGCGTGCGGGGGCGGGCCCAACACGCTGACATGTAAAATGACCCGTGATAACCTCAGGCGTGCGTCCTGACATCACCGAGCGCCATCACGATATTTCAGAAGGAGGGCACGCTACGAGTTCGGAGGCGCGCCTGCCATTAATTAATGGGCCAGTAAAGGCCCTTGAGGCATTAATACACCGCGATTTTTTAGAGCCCGTGTGATTTTCAGGGCGTCGCACGGGCGCAACGGGCAGGCGGGTAGGCCACATTTTAAAAACCTCATCCACAGGTGGGCCATGAGGGGTGAGTGGCCTCGCGAATGCGAGTTGTTAGTCATTTACTTTAGGAACTTACTGCTACTTGCTTGTGTGAACAGGAGAACTTCAAATCCCTTCAGAGCTGCTTTTACAGGAATAACAGGCTTCAGGTCAGGACGTTGGAGTAAACATCATTCTTGGGGCCTTGCTGGTTTCAGGAAGCCTTCCCTTACCCTGGGAATGGGAGTTGTGCCCTCCACTGGAGGCACCTCCTCTGAGGAGGAAGAGAGGGCCAGAAGGTGGAGAAGGCCAGGAATCCATATTCAGCCTCCAGGGGAGCCACCTTTGGGAGGAGAAGCGCAGGCACAAGGGCTGCAGGGCCAACAGGAAGTCCAAGGTGGTAGGAGCCGCAGAAGACGCCACTATCCTGTTGCCAGGGTTTACAGGCGGCGAAGCAGCTACCTCAATATGTCTGAGGTGCAGTGCCGAATGAGGCTCCCTCTCTCAAAGGAGACAGTGGCCTCCATCCTTCAGATGATTGGTCCTGAGATCAGCTCCGAATGTATGGGTGCCAGTGGCGCTGAAGGTCACAGCTGCCCTCAACTTCTATGCCTCTGGCTCTTTCCAGGGGTCGGTGGGTGATCTTTGCAGAGTCTCCCAGTCAGCTGTCCGCACTTGTGTCAAGCTGGTGACAGATGCTCTGTTCAGGCATTGACTTTCATTCAGTACCGCTCAGACAAGGCCAGCCAGGCGGAACAAGCCAGAGGCTTCGCGGCCATTGCTGGCTTCCCCCGTGTCCAGGGTGCTATAGACTGTACACATGTGGCTATCAAGGCGTCAGCAGGTGAGCTCGGTGCCTTCGTCAACAGGAAGGGCTTCCACTCCATGAACGTGCAGATAGTGTGTGACCACAGGATTCTGATTCTACAAGTCTGTGCAAGGTACCCAGGCAGCTCCCACGACGCCTACATCCTCAGACACTCCCAGGTGCCGAGGCTCTTCAGTGCTCCAGCCCGGCTGGATGGTTGGCTGCTGGGTGACAAGGGCTATCCCCTCAGAAGGTGGCTCATGACGCCTCTCCGCCATCCAAGAACAGAAGCTGAGCAGCGTTACAATAGGAGCCATGCCTCTACAAAGGCCGTGATAGAGAGAACCTGTGCCGGCCCCGACTGGAAGGGAGCAGCCAGTGGTATTGCTGGCATCTCCCCAGTTGCTGCAACCTCATCAGATGCCATGGTCACTGGCAGAGGAGCGGAGGAACTGCTGCCATCATCTGGAGTGCCCCGAGAGGAGCCCGCAGAGAGGACAGGCAGCTTGTGCACCAGCGTCAGGTCGCTTTGCACCTCCCTGTTCACCAATGATGCAGGGGCACCTAGCTGGGATACTGGGTCCAATCCATTTCCGACACTGACACTGACCAGCTGTGGTCATTGCCGCTGTGAGGGCTGCAGGTCCGAGTGCAACCCCAGGCAGCCCTGACTGTTCTCCTGGAGGACCCTCTCCATGAAAGTCACCACCCTCTCCATGAGGGTCAATGCATTGCTGATGGACACCTCTATCACGGAGACCATGGCATGCATAGCCTCATGTATCTCCGCCAGATCCTCCCACAGACCCTGCTGGACTTCCAGCATCTTCTGCCTCAGGGACGACTCCAGAGGCTCATCATCAGCCACTGACTGAGCGTGTGCCTGGCCCCCTGCAGTCCTCCGGCAATCCTCCGACTGCTGGCGCCATGGGAACTCTCTGTCTCCGCCTGCATCTCAAGCGAGTGTGAAGTGCCCTCACCACTGTGCCCCAGGGCACTAGCTGACGATCTAATCCTCACCGAGGTGCTGGTATCTGCGCTGGTGCCTGCCTGGCTGAGATGGTGTGATGCTGGTGCGTGTATATCTTCAGCGCCCTCAGGTGTCAGTGGCAGTCCCTCTGCCCCCTCGGTCTGGGCGCGCTCTGGTGAGGCTGAAAGGAAGAACAAGAACATTTGATTAGTTGAAGTTGTAACACTGTTAACGTGCATGTCTGGCACCCGGATCAGGGTGCGCTCCTCCTTCCAGTATCAATGGGAAACCCATGTTGGATGCTGAATTCACTAAACAGTCAACAGTGGAATGGTTGCAATGCCAGACGTTGTGACCTCAGTGCACGGCACTCTTACCTCCCAGTGGCACCCCAACTTCACCGCTGCCGGTAGAGCTGGGCGCATGGCACCTCTGCAGCTCGAAAGCCTCCTGCTCGTACCTGGTGAGTATGAGAAGGTGGGGCTGCCCTCTGCCAGTCCGCATATGTTTGGCATTATTGTGTGTAGTCTTCTCCTGAAAGGAGAGAGGAGCAATGATTAGTCCGCCCTGTACCTGCATTGCCATTGTATCCCGGCCACCCCCACCTGAGTGAAACATTACAGGGCTCATCTGATCCGTGACCCTGGAGCCCCAATATGCCCACTCCAAGCAGCCAGGGCTCACCCCCTTGCCCAGGTGCTGCCTCCATCACATTTGCCGCTCACACTTTATAACCTTTCAAATCAAGGAGCACTACCACCTAGAAGGGCAAGGGCAGCAGATGGATGGCTACCTCTCCACCTGGAAGTCTCCCTCCAAGTCACAGCATCTTGGCATTGATATGTTTTGGTATTCCAGCACTGCACCTAGGTACAGATCATGGGGGTTGCCCCCAAAACAGTCTTGTGGGTGTAAGTGTACCACATGCAGCGGATACAGAAGGCAGCTCAGCACCACCCTCCCAGGAGCAACTAGGCATGGGCAATAAATGCTGGCCCACCCAACGAAGGCCACATGGCGTATACGAATGAATGCAATAACTAACTTCTGAGTTGGGGGTGGGGGCCAACCTAACTGTTGTGCTAAGTGACCCACGCCAACACGGTACTCGCCCTTCCCGATCGCAAGAGGTCATTGAGCTTCTTGAGGCACTGAACCCAGGTGCGTCACACCACATCGTGGGAGCTGACCCCTTCTGCCACCTCCTCCCAGGCACGTTTCATCATGTGGGGGGGGGGGCCTCCTCCTCCCGTCCCTTGGCACGATGATTTTGCGCCGTGCTGCCATCTCCTTGAGGAGGGCAGGAGGCGCTCATCCGAGAATCCCGGGACACAGTGTCCCACCGACCTGCCCTCCTGCGTGGCCTGCTCTCCGAGAGTGCTCTCAGACATCCTCCTGTTCGCCTCCATTGCCAGCCTTTGGAAGGCTGCCTGCACCGTTTTTAAACAGGCCACCCGGTCGCCATTGGACCCGGCAGCCATTGGACTCCCGCCACCACCCGCCCCTTCCCGCTGTTCTCGGGAGCCGCGATTCACGCTGGGCAGGCCTTATTTGGCCCGCCCGCATAAATGGCAGCGCAGAGCCGATCGTGGGCGGCGATTGGCTCCACACCTGCCCACACCTGCTTCCGCCCAGCCTGCCCAACATGCTAAAAGCTCTCCCCATAAGTTCTGTAGCTCACATACCAAGGACTCCTTAGGAGATTACAGACATGACATCTTGACTGCTTACAATAGCCTCAGCAAAACTAGTTTGAAGTTCTCCAGGACCTCAGCTGCATCATTTGTTTTATAGGCTTAATTACATAGGATGAACACGGGTGTTCCATATCATTAGATTCTGCTCACGTAGTATAAAATAAAGGGAGAGACTCTAAAGAAGGTGCATGAACAGAGGGATCTCGGTGTATATGTACATAGGTCATTAAAGATGGCAGCGCATGTTGAGAGAGCAGTTAATAAAGCATATAGTATCTTAGGCTTTATTAATAGGGGCATTGAGCACAAGAGTAAGGAGGTCATATTGAACTTGTATAAGACCTCATCTGGAGTACTGTGTCCAGTTCTAGCACCATGCTTGAGGAACGATGTGAAGGCATTGGAGAGAGTACAGAGGAGATTCACAAGAATGATTCCTGGGATGAAGAATGTAATAACTATGAGGATATATTGGACAAGTTGGGACTGTTTTCTTGTAGAAAAGAAGGCTGGGAGGAGACTTGGTAGAGGTATTCAAGATCCTGAGGGGCATGGACAGGGTAAATATTGAGAAACTGTTCGCTCTCAGGAGGACATCAAGAACTAGAGGGCACAGATTCAGAATAATTGGCAAAAGGAGTAAATGTGATGTGAGGAAAGATTTTTGCACCCAAAGGGTGGCTGGAGCCTTGAACAAACTTCCTGAAAGAGTGGTGGAGACAAGGTCGACCAAGGTATTCAAAAGGGAGTTGGATTACAACCTGAAAAGAGAGAACGTGCAAGATTACGGGGATAAGGAAGGGGAGTGGGACTTGGTAGAACGTGCTTTCAGAGAGCCAGTACAGACTTGATAGTTGAATGGCCTCCTTCTGCGCTGTAAAGATACTGTGATACTGTGATGCAAAAAATTGTTTCGTAGTAAAGTTTGCTGTTATCATTTGTTGCGCATGTCTTTGATGCCTTAAATTCTTCAGTATCTCTAGACATGCCACACATGCTTGATCATTCATTCTCTGTTGCATTTAAAGTCTTAACTCTTACCTATATATCAGAACACAACGACAGCAACTTGCATTAATATTGCACTTTTAGTTATTACAAGAGCATTATCAATCACCGATCTATGTAGGGAGATATCAATACATGTGACCAAAAATATGTTTAAAGAGGTAGGTTTTAAGAAGCATCTTAAAGGAAGAGAGAGGATAGAGAAGTGGGGAGATTTAGGGAGGGAATATCCAGGACTTAGTGCCAACCCACTTGAAGACTAAGGCACCAATGGTGGAGCAATCAATGCTGGGGATGCTCAAGTGGCCAAAATTGGAAAATCTCAGAGGACTATAAGACTGCAACCTCCTATTCATACCAGATTATAGTTACAGTCTCCTTGACTGATTTGCTATATTCCTATTATACTTCTTATCTCTTGTCATGCATAGTTAATGAGGTAACATATTGTATATTCCAGGCCTGACCTAGTATAGTCATCATTACAACTACAGAATCAATCTTTCACATGCGAATGTGTATTTCATATTAGCAAACACTTACTATGGTCATTCTACCTGCCCTGTTCCTGTCTCTCAGCACATGCATTTATATCTGTCAGAAGCTTAGGTGACAGCTGAGGTACAGCCCTTGGTTGTAACCCATACTGTAAGAGTTTAAGATTAATTGTGCTGCTGTAGTGTTACACTACCTTCCAGTTAAGTAAATATAATGTTTCAAAGCAGGAGAATAGAAATTTGACAGCCTAATTTTTGGGGAAGTAAATCTCAAAACAAAAACATTCTTCAACAATTCCCAGAAATAATCAAGCAACACGTTGGATTTTCAGATTTTAGTTGGAGTTCAACTTTGTGTCTCTTTCTTTTGCTTGACATGTTCTTTAAGGTAGGTGGTAGACATCTCCACCGGTTTTATTCACATTTTAATATCTGCGGTGGCAAAGGAAGTGTTCTGAATAATTGATTTCCAAAGTCCTTTCATAATGGTGTCAAATGTTTAGATTTTTATCCTCATGCAATGGTGACAACTTCATATATTATTCATGAGGTACAGACCCATAACTCATGATAAAGGAATTGCCTTGCATTACTTACAAATGCAATTAGCATTTTTCGCACTAATGCATTTTGAATTAGCCAGTGTTGCCTTTGTTTGCCTAGATACCATTATGCTGTTATAACTTGCTAATGTACAGTTAATTGGAGTTCAATATTTTCCACATAAAACTTGATAATAGCAGCATTTGATAATCTCTAAGATTTGGATTTTCATGCTCCTGCGTTAGAAATACTTGTGATCATTTTTTTTTTGTTATTTCAATGCTAAATGGGCTTCATCTTTACACGTGGATTTCTTGGGATTTATTCCCGGTATAAAACGCCAATGAAAAATTAGGACACGGAATAACCTTTGATTTTAAACCCACACTTGCACATTACACATGGTCACTTCCATATGGTATATTCTGCAGTAACATAAAATGCTTTCAAATTTCGAATGTTCTTGCTAAA
This sequence comes from Cetorhinus maximus, assembly GCF_964194155.1. Lineage (NCBI taxonomy): Eukaryota > Metazoa > Chordata > Chondrichthyes > Lamniformes > Cetorhinidae > Cetorhinus > Cetorhinus maximus. The sequence continues at coordinate 207,730,073 of NC_135881.1, forward strand.
GAAGTTACCGGAATTCATAATTCATCCCATTTTCTTGACAGCTACAATTTTCTCATCAAGCTCTTAATCTTGGAATTGTCAGACAAAACCAACATGTTCATGGAATTAGGCTGGGAACACGTTGTAAACATGATACACTCTGGAAATTGCTTTTTAAAAAAAATCCTGGGTGATGACAGATTAAAACTGAAGTTCCCGATTACATCTTGCCTCATGTTGTGCTCTGATGGAGCTTCAGTGACTTAAATTGGATGTAACTCCGGCAGAGTGTGTCTGACTTGGTCCCATGGGTGGATTAGGTTTAAATTTGGGTTTAAATTGATTAGTAATTAATAAAAAGTAGCTAGCATAACTGATTAAATCAATAGTGTAAATTACAACCCTTCAACTACTGCAGTCTAAATTGCATTCATTGCAAGATACAAAGACAGATTAATTCTAGAGCCCTTGCCTCAAACAGTGCTAAATAAAATGGAATGAAATGTCAACTGTGCCAAATGGTAGTCAGAGGACTTAATTCTACATGTTTTTATCATGGAGCAGAGATTTAGTGTTGTCTGACATTCATATCTGCCAGGCAGTCTTGGATTTTGAAATACTTCTGGGCAGATAGAAATATCTGCAATTTCTTCCATTGTTAAACACTTTGGCGAATGTAAGAGGCCAGGAAACAAGAGAACATGGGAGCACATTATATCTCAATAAAGACACAAGGTGAGATCCTCAAGTGTGGAGGAACTGCTCATTTTAAATGTCACTAAAATAATGGGCAGTGCAATTTTATGCAAATACTTTAACACATCTATATGCTAACATTCTGTTCTGAAATTTCACAGCCAGCAGCCAGGCAAAGCCAATCTCAGTGATAAACTGCATGATTCTCAGACAGATTTGAGTGGTATATTTAAGTGGTCACATAGGATTGCACATTTATAGGGTGGTGCTAATTTCTATTTTGGATGATGTTGGGAGCCTCAACATGACCACACAGGTTCCATCAACAATATCGCACCCTGATGGAAAGCTCAACAGCCAAATACAAAACGTTCTATGTCCTCTTAACATAGGTGCATTTCTATAGGACCTCTCACGGCCTCAGGACATTGCAAAGCCCTTTGTAGCCAATAAAGTGCTTCTGAAGTGTCGCCACTGTTGTAATGTATGAAGCATGGGAGCCAATTTCGCACATAGGAAGCTCCCACAAACATCAACGTGACGATGGTCAGACATTTCGTTTATCTTGGAGATGGAAGGATAAATTTTGGCCAGGACACCAGGGAGGACTCCCTGCTCTTTTCTGAAAGAGTGCCACGGGGACATTTGCCCATGAACCACCTGAGAGGGCAGGTGAGACCTTAGTTTAACATCTCATCCAAAAGAGAGTACCTCAAACAGCGCAGCACTCCCCCAGTACTGCACAGGAGTATCTGCCTAGACTTCTGTGCTCAAGTCTCTGGAGTTAGACTTGAATGCAGAGCCTTTTTGCTCACTGATCTACAGAAAACACTGGATTCCTTTCCACTTGAAAAAAATCATGAAGCCCTTTGGCAAACATAGCACCTGTCACTTGATTTGTGCATCAGTGTTTAACCAACTGACTGATTTGACTGGTGTCCCTTCCCCTGCCTTGAGAGAGTTCTGTGACATTAATAATTAAAGTCATTACGACATTCACAACAAAATCAGCCTGCAGGCTCTCTGCAGAAGCAGATATGCTGGAAACAGGACCCTGAGAAAAATGGCTGTGTTACTACCAGGTGAGGACGTGTGTTAGGGCTGCCCTTTCTTTCCCACTCTTTGATTCATTGTTACAGGGTTTGTTGAAATTTATAAGGATGAGGAAGTCAACTCAGTATGCAAACTTAACCGTTTACACGCTGATTGCAAATAACTCAGTCCGGCAGGTTTTCTTGAGTTTAAACACAAAAGGAGATAGTTTTAGGTAAACACATGTCCTGACCATTGCAACACACACACAGACACACAGACACACACAGGCACACAGACACACACACACACACATACATAAACAGACAGACACACAGACACACACACACACAGACACACAGACACACACAGGCACAAAGACACACACACACACACACACACACATACATACATAAACAGACAAACACACAGACACACACACACATAGACACACATACACACACAGGCACACAGACACACACACACACACACACACACATACATAAACAGACAAACACACACACACACAGACACACACACACACATACATAAACAGACAGACACACACACACACATACATAAACAGACAAACACACACACACACAGGCACACAGACACACACTCACACACACACACACACACACATACATAAACAGACAAACACAGACAGACACATGTGCAAAATTACATGTTATACAATGTGGAGGTGAAACTGATAAGAGCTACAGTCCATAAGAAAATAAAAAAATATCTATTCTGATGTCTCTGGTGGTGTTGAAATTCCAGGTGGTTTACTGCTGACGTAAGTTGTAATTTATTGAGACAGCCTCCTTTAAATTGTAATTTGGCTTTTTCCAAAGTAGATGCTATGGCACTTGAAGTTCATTTAGATTGAAATTCTCTACCTCTATGATATATTCTAAAATGTAACAGAGATAGGGTCTTGAACTTGAGAACATCAGGGAGAAAGATGATGTTACTAGACCATTCTGCTGGCTTCTTCCTCTGGCTTCAGCAAGTAATTAAGAAAGCAAATAGAAGGTTATCATTTATTCTGAGGGGAACTGATTACAAAAGTAGGGAGGTTATGCTTCAGTTGTACAGGGCATTGTTGAGACCACATCTGGAATTTTGTGTAAAGTACTGATCTCTTTATTTAAGGAAAGATATAAATGCGTTAGAAGCAGTTCAGGGAAGGTTTACTAGACTAATACCAGGAATGGGCAAGTTGTCTTAAGAGGAAAGATTGGACAGGTTAGGCTAGTATCCACTGGAATTTAGAAGAGTAAGAGGTGACTTGATTGAAACCTTTAAGATCCTGAGGGGTCTTGACAGGGTGGATGTGGAGGGGATGTTTCCTCTTGTGGGAGAATCTAGAACTAGGGTTCACTGTTTAAAAATAAGGGGTCGCTCATTTGAGACAGAGATGAGGAGAATTTACACATTTGGGATATTTGGTAAAACATGCGCATAACATCCTGAAGTGCCTTTGCAGCTGGACACTGTTCACTCACAAATTCATCCTTCTCATTCACCAACTGCACTCTCTTCCGCACCTGGCTAGGTTGTTACAGGACAACAATTGTAGTAATCAAAGTGTCAGACAAGTGTAAAAACAAAAAGCTACTGCGGATGCTGGAAATCCAAAACAAAAACAGAATTACCTGGAAAAACTCAGCAGGTCTGGCAGCATCGGTGGAGAAGAAAAGAGTTGACGTTTCGAGTCCAACATGACCCTTCAACAGAACTGAAGTATATGAAGAACTGAAGTGTGTCCTGCAGAAATTCACACTTCAGTGTAAATGCCACAAAATTGAGCCCCAAAACAATGTGTAGCATCCAACACAGCTACACAATGCAACCAAAAAATCCTTCTAGGATCAAGGCAGGGAGAAGGACAGCATACCAGCTTTAAAGAGAAAAGGTCGTGCTTATTTCACACAAAAACACCCATTTTATAAGGATGAGGAGCCTGCTTCAGATGCAATCTCTCTGATGTGGAATCCTATTATCAGGATTTAAATGTGACTGAGGCAAGCCCTATGAAAGGGTATACTTTTATCAGGAACATTTGGTACATCCCTTAGAAAAGTTTAGCCCACAATCTCATCGAGGTGAAAGACTGTAAGAAGGGTAAAGATAGGATAGTAGGATGGGTAGATAGGTGGCAAATGGAGTTCAATGTAAAACAAAAATACTACAATAAGAATAGGGAAAGGAAGTAGACTCTAAGATTTTAAATGGCACAGAAGAGTATAGAAACTTTGACGAACATGTATGGACAGAAGAGAGGCCTTGATGCACATACGTGTAAGTCAGGATCAGGGTGAGTAGATAAGGGCATAATAAAGTAAAAAGGATCATTGCTTTTTGCCGAGAATCACTGAGGTGATGGTTCTTTGCTGCCATTGGGGCTTTTCAGTCAGCAGACATAACGGGTAACATTGAGCACTCCACACCCCATGTCCCAATTCTGTTGCATTTTAGCTATAGATTATGATTTGGGGGCAAAAAAAATGATGGTGAAATTGTCAAGTACAATTTTATTAATATATGGAAACACATTTTTAAATAGCCAGGGCCCAATTTTAGAACTTCAGCCAAGGCTCTGCCCCATACGAGTATTGGGTGTGGCAGGGCTTAAACTGGCCAGGCCTGCTTAGTCCCTTAGCTTTCATTTTGCTGCATGAATCAGTTTCGTTGGGTCCTGCTCCATTTTTGCTTCCTTCTGCCAATACATAGAAATATGGGAACAGGAGTGGGCCATTCAGGCCATCATTAGATCATAACATATAGGAGCAGGAGTAGGCCATTTGGCCCATCAAGTCTGCTCTGCCATTCATTGAGATCATATCTGATCTGATAATCCTCAGCTCCACTTTCCTGTCTTTTCCCCATAACCCTTGATTCCCATACTGATTAAAAATCTGTCTATCTCAGCCTTGAATATACTTAATGATCCAGCTTCTATAGCCCTCTGCCTGCTCTGCCATTTAATTAGATCATGGCTGATTTTCTATCTCAACACCACTTTCCCACACGTTATCCATATACCCTGATGTCATTAGTCTCCGGAAATCTATCGATTTCTATCTTGAACATGCTCAATGATTGAGCTTCCACAGCCCTCTGGGGTAGAGAATTCCAAAGATTCACCACCCTCTGAGTGAAGAAATTCCTCCTCATCTCAGTCTTAAATGGCCTACCCCTTATCCTGAGATTCTGTCCCCTGGGTATTAGACTTACCAACCTGGGGAAACATCTTATCCACATCCACCCTGTCACGCCCTGTCAGAATTTTGTAAATTTCAATGAGATCGCATGTCATTCTTCAAAACTTAAAGGCCCAGTCTCCCCAATCTCTCCTCATAAAACAATAAAACAATCCCGCTATCCCAGGGATTAATCTGGTGAGCCTCTGTTGCACTCTCTCTATGGCAAGTATATCCCTCCTTAGATAAGGGGACCAAAACTGTACACAATACTCCAGGTGAGGTCTCACCGAGGCTCTATACAACGGCAGCAAGAGATCTTTACTCTTGTGCTCAAATCCCCTTGTGGTGAAGGCCAACGTACCATTTGCCTTCCTAATTTCTTGCTGCACCTGCATGCTAACTTTTAGTGACTCATGAACAAGGACGCCCAGGTCCCTTTGGACACCTGCACTTCCCAACCTCTCACCATTTAAGAAATATCCCGCCTTTCTGTTTTTTCCACCAAAGTGGATAACTTCACACTTATTCACATTATATTCCACCTACCATGTTCTCATCCATTCACTTAGCCTGTCCAAGTCCTCTTGAAGCCTCCTTGCATCCTCCTCACAACTTACATCCCCACCCAGTTTGGTGTTATCAGCAAATTTGGAAAGATTACAATTGGCCCCCACATCCAAATCATTTATATAGACTGTGAACAGCTGTGGACCTAGCGCTGATCCTTGCAGTACCCTACTAGTAACAGCCTGCCATCCTGAGAATGATCTGTTTATTCCTACTCTCTGCTTTCTGTCTGCTAACCAATTTTCAATCCATACGAGTATATTACCCCCAATCTCATACGCTCTAATTTTATTTACTAACCTTCATTCTGAGACCTTATCAAAAGCCTTCTGAAAATCCAAATACACCACATCCACTGGTTCTCCTTTATCAATGCTACAAGTCATATCCTTAAAAATCTCCAACAAGTTTGTCAAAAATGGGCCTGAATTTTTTGGATGGTGGGGCTCACCTCCAGTTATCTGAAGGGTCAGTGGGGAACACACCCCAGCTGACTCTGACTGTCCTGCAGCCACTTTCTGCTCCAATGAGTGTTGATTGGCTGCAGGCGGAACTTCCAGCCCTCACTCAGGAGGCAGTCCCACCTTAGAGAGCCGATGGTTCATCGCTGCAGTGGACGGGTGAGGAACTATACCAACCTGCTTGAGCCTAAGACCTGGAGCTGGAGGACAAGGTTAGTGTATGGGGGTCACAGGGTTGGGAGGGTAGGGAAGGCCTATGGAGGTCGTGAGTGTGACGAGTGAGATCTCGCAGGAGAGGCTGGGGTGGCAGGGAGGTCCAGAGGTCACCAGGCCTTAAGGGGAGAGGCCCCCAGTTAGAAGGGAGCTTCTGATGGAGTCCCCTAACCCCCCTCACCCCCACAACCACCCTCCCGCCCAAGATCTAATTTTAATTCTTTCTGGCCTCCCCCCCCATGGAGGTTCAATGTTCCAGCTAGCCTAAAAACAGTTTCCAATTTCCAACCCACCATCAGTTTCACATGGTCCAGCTCTGACACTTCCCTTCCCTTCCTTGACCTCTCTGTCTCAATTTCTGATGATCGACTGTCCACCAATATCCATTACAAGCCTGCTGACTCCCACAGCTACCTCGACTACAGCTCCTTACACTCCGCTTCCTGTAAGGACTCCATCCTATTCTCTCAGTTCCTTCGTCTCCGTCGCATCTGTTCTGATGATGCCACTTTCAAAAACAGTTCCTCTGACATGTCCTCCTTCTTCTTTAACCGAGGTATTCCACCCACGGTGGTTGACAGGGCCCTCAACCGTGTCCGGCCCATCTCCCGCGCATCCGCACTCACACCTTCTTCTCCCTCCCAGAACCATGATAGGGTCCCCCTTGTCCTCACTTATCACCCCACCAGCCTCCGCATTCAAAGGATCATCCTCCATCATTTCTGCCAACTCCAGCATGATGCCACCACCAAACACATCTTCCCTTCACCCCCCCTGGCGGCATTCCTCAGGGATCATTCCCTCCGCGACACCTTGGTCCACTCCTCCATCACCCCCTACACCTCAACCCTCTCCCACGGCACCTTCCCATGCAACTGCAGAAGGTGCAACAGCTATCCCTTTACTCCCCCTCTGCTCACCGTCCAAGGGCCCAAACACTCCTTTCAAGTGAAGCAGCATTTCACTTGCACTTCCCTCAATTTAGTCTACTGCATTCGTTGCTCCCAATGTGGTTTCCTCTACATTGGAGATACCAAACGCAGAATGGGTGACCGCATTACCCAGACCTCCCTGTCACTTGCCATTTCAACACTCCACCCTGCTCTCATGCCCACATGTCCGTCCTTGGCCTGCTGCATTGTTCCAGTGAAGCTCAACGCAAACTGGAGGAACAGCACCTCATCTTCAAACTAGGCACTTTACAGCCTTCCAGACTGAATATTGAGATCAACAATTTTAGATCATGAACTCTCTCCTCCATCCCCACCCCCTTTCCGATCCCCCCCTTTTTTTTCCAATAATTTATATAGATTTTTCTTTTCCCACCTATTTCCATTATTTTTAAATGTATTTCCATCCATTGTTTTATCTTTACCTTTTAGCCTATTTCGATCCCTTCCCCCCACCCCACCCCCACTAGGGCTATCTGTACCTTGCTCGTCCTGCTTTCTACCCTTAATTAGCACATTCCTTAGATAATATCACCACCTTCAACACCTCTTTGGCCTTTTGTCTGTGACATCTTTTGGCAATCTCCACCTATCACTGGCCCTCTATCCAACTCTACTTGTCCCACCCTCCCTCTTAAACCAGCTTATATTTCACCTCTTTTCTATTTTTCCTTAGTTCTGTTGAAGGGTCATACGGACTCGAAAGGTTAACTGTGTTCCTCTCCGCAGATGCTGCCAGACCTGCTGAGCTTTTCCAGGTATTTTTGTTTTTCTTTTGAATTTCCAGCATCCGCAGTTTTTTGCTTTTACGCTTTCAGCCTAAAATTTGAAGCTGGGCGGGAAATGGCCCTTAAGTTGCCATTAATTGGGAGGGGGCTGCAGGCAGGAAAGGCAACCCACATTGCTTTAATCCCCCTCCAGTGGTGTCTTGCCTTAGATTGGTGAGGCCTTCCACACTCAGCCACACAGAATTTTAAATTATACTTCCCTCTCCGGGGTGCCTCTATAATGCAGTGTCCTGGAGGTCTCCTCACTGCCTCAACTGTGGGCACTTTTATTATTCTTTATTCTTTCATGGGATGTGGTCATTGTTGGCAAGGCCAGCATTTGTTGCCCGTCCCTAATTGCCCCTTGAGCTGAGTGTCTCGTTAGGCCATTTCAGAGGGCAGTTAAGAGTCAACCACATTGCTGTGGGCCTGGAGTCACATGTAGGCCAGACCAGGTAAGGATGGCAGGTTTCCATTAGTGAACCACATGGGTTTTTTCAACAATCAATGATAGTTTCATGGTCACCAAAACCGAGACTAGCTTTCAATTCCAGATTTATTATTAATTGAATTTAAATTCCACCAGCTGCCATGGTGGGATTTGAACCCATACCCCCCAGAGCATTAGCCTGGGCCTCTGGGTTACTAATCCAATGACATTACCGCTATAACACCATCTTCCCTACGGAGCGCTGGTGGGGCTGCCGAGGATTCTAAACTACTGGCCCTATGATTGGAAAACCCGCAGGCAGCCAGTTAGCAGGCTGCCTCGAGCAAAATTGCCAGGTCGGTTCTGCTGTTGGTGAGTGCGAGCTTGGGATCTCCAGTTTGCCCTGACATTGGGGCCCTGAAGCCGGTGACAAAAATCAGCCCTAGGTCTCCATGCCTGCGGACCAACTGAGGAACCTATAAACAGCAGTAAACTATCTGAGCATGGACACTTCAGTATCTGATTACTGATATTTAGCTGCTACCTTCAACTTTAGGAAAGATAAGCCAAGGCATGGTTAATACTTTTGAGTAAAAGGACAATGGTTCAAATTCGTCCGACGTCGGGAACTTAATTTTAATGTGTTTTCATCTCATCATTGTGCCTGTCGCTGGAATCATCCTCCCACATCAAATTTACCTCCCACGTTGGCACAACTTCAGAACGGTGTGATTTACAGCTGCCTTTAAAAGGTGTGTACCAGGCGAATGGACCTTCAAGGAGAACCTGGAGGTGAGTGTACACAACATTGCCCAGCGCTTGTGAGGATTGCCCGTAGGACATCACAGGAGAGGTGCCGCTCATTCGGTGGGTACACAGGCAAGTCACTTTTCCCTAGTTGGCTTTCAGTGAGGTGCCAGGGCAAGGGTTCCAGTGCAGCACTGACTGATGGACGCACACAAGCACATGCCTAGGGGGTGGGGGGTGAGGGAAGCAGCCACACACTTGGTAAAGCTTGTCAAAGCGAGCATTCTTCTGCAGCTGAGGCTATTCAGCAGCAGCTCCATTGATATGCTTGGAGTCCAGCCTCTGAAGACTTTCTACCCACTCAAGCAACCAAAAGCATAAATGTGCCACCAAATGCTCCAGAATCTTTCACCCCTCAAGCGCAGACTGCAAATTAATGTGCGTGTTAAGGGTTGGCAAAACAATTGGAAGACTGGGCAAGTTGTAGAATCCTCTTTTGAAACATAGCCATGGCACTGGTGGAGATGCTCACAGCCCCTTGCAATGTCTTTATTCAGGTTTGGACAAGTCTCCCCCATGGTTCAAGCTAACAGTGCAGCCTTGCAGTGCGGGTTAGGAGAATGGCTGCGCCTGAGCTGAGAGCACAGGATGCAGTCCAATGGGCAAAGCTGCAGCCAATCGGTGAAGCGGAGTGGGATGGAGGTGGGTGGGGTTTCGGACAGCCAGGAAGTGTACTCCGCACTGGCCAGCGCTCTCCGGGATTTGCGAATGGGCCTTGAGACTTAACCAAGAGAGGTTTATTAGTACACATATGCTAACACATGTGTCTCTCTGTTTGATCCTGCAGGAGAAGAACATCAGTATCATGGACCTTGGTGATCTAGTGGTATGCCTCATGGTGACATTAAGGGTAGAAAGCAGGACAAATAAGTGGCAGATAGCCCTAGTGGGGGTGGGGTGGGGGGGAAGGGATCAAAATGTGCTAAAAGGTGGAGATAAAACCATAGATTTAAAAATAGGTGGGAAAAGAAAAATATATTGATTTTCAAATATATTTAAAAATTAACTCCTTTCAAGTGAAGCAGCATTTCACTTGCACTTCCCTCAATTTAGTCTACTGCATTCGCTGCTCCCAATGCGGTCTCCTCTACATTGGAGAGACCAAATGCAGTCTGGGTGATCGCTTTGCAGAACACCTTCGGTCTGTCCGCAAGCATGACCCAGACCTCCCTGTCGCTTGCCATTTCAACACTCCACCCTGCTCTCATTCCCACATGTCCATCCTTGGCCTGCTGCATTGTTCCAGTGAAGCTCAGCGCAAACTGGAGGAACAGCACCTCATCTTCCGACTAGGCACTTTACAGCTTTCCGGACTGAATATTGAGTTCAACAATTTTAGATCATGAACTCTCTCCTCCATCCCCACCCCCTTTCCGATCCCACTTTTTCCAATAATTTAGATATTTTTAAAATATATTTTTCTTTTCCCACCTATTTTTAAATCTATCATTTTATCTCCACCTTTTAGCCTATTTCAATCCCTTCCCCCTCACCCCACCCCCCACTAGGACCATCTGCCACTTGTTTGTCCTGCTTTCTACCCTTAATGTCACCATTAGCACATTCTTTAGCTAATATCACCACCGTCAACACCCCTTTGTCCTTTTGTCTATGACATCTTTGGCAATCTCTTCTTTGCCTCCACCTATCCCTGGCCCTCTATCCAGCTCTACCTGTCCCACCCCCCTTTACCAGCTTATATTTCACCACATTTCTATATTTCTTTAGTTCTGATGAAGAGTCATACGGACTCGAAACGTTAACTGTGTTCCTCTCCGCAGATGCTGTCAGACCGGCTGAGTTTTTCCAGCTATTTTTGTTTTTGTTTCGGATTTCCAGCATCCGCAGTATTTAGCTTTTAAGGAACCTTTGTGATTTGCTTGTGAATGGTTGCTCTCAGATTTCATTCTTGACTTCATTTGAAATAACATGAATTGAAGGGCTAAAAACAAAAAGCTAAAAGCTACTGCGGATGCTGGAAATCCAAAACAAAACAAAAACAGAATTACCTGGAAAAATTCATCAAGTCTGGCAGCATCGGCGGAGAAGAAATCAGTCAACGTTTCGAGCCTTCATGGCCCTTCGGCAGAACTGCAGCATAGTTTCAACAAGGGAGAAATATAAATTGGTTTAAGGTGGGTGGGTGGGGTGGGGGTGGGTGGGAAGAGACACATTGAGGGTGTGGTGTGAGCAGATAATAATCAAAAGATGTCACAGACAAAAGGGTCAAAGAGGTGTTGAAGGTGGTGGTCTTTGTCTGAGATAAGTGCTAATTAAGAATGGAAAACAGGATATTCAAAGTACAGCTCTAGTGGGGGTGGGGTGGAAAGACTAAAGGTTTTAGTTTTAGATTTAAAAATAATGGAAATAGGTGGGGAAAGAAGAATCTATATAAATTATTGAAAAAAAAAGCGGGTGGGGGGGGGGAAAGAAACGGGGTGGGGATGGGGGGAGGGGGAGTTTAAGATCTAAAGTTGTTGAATTCAGTATTCAGCCCAGAGGGCTGTTAAGTGCCTAGTCGGAAGATGAGGTGCTGTTCCTCCAGTTTGCGTTGGGCTTCACTGGAACAATGCAGCAAGCCAAGGACAGACATGTTGGCAAGAGAACAGGGTGGAGTGTTAAAATGGCAAGCGACAGGGAGGTTTGGGTCTTTCTTGCGGACAGACCGCAGGTGTTCCGCAAAACGGTGGCCCAGTTTGCGTTTGGTCTCTCCAATGTAGAGGAGACCACATTGGGAGCAACGAATGCAGTAGACTAAGTTAGGGGAAATGCAAGTGAAATGCTGCTTCACTTGAAAGGAGTGTTTGGGCCCTTGGACGGTGAGGAGAGAGGAAGTGAAGGGGCAGGTGTTGCATCTTCTGCGTGGGCATGGGGAGGTGCCATAAGTGGGGGTTGAGGAGTAGGGGGTGATGGAGGAGTGGACCAGGGTGTCCTCAGGGTGTCTCTTTCCCCCACCCCCCCCCCCCACCCCCCCACCCACCTTAAACCAATTTATATTTCTCCCTTCTTCTAACTATGCTTCAGTTCTGCCGAAGGGCCATGAAGGCTCGAAACGTTGACTGATTTCTTCTCCGCCGATGCTGCCAGACTTGCTGAGTTTTTCCAGGTAATTCTGTTTTTGAATTGAAGGGCTTACAGGTTTCGAGAAAAATATTGGAATATTTTGGGTAAGAAAAGGCTTGAAGGCCTGCCAGGGGCTTCACCAAGTGGACACTAACCTTTTGTTGAACCAACAGCTTATTCAATATTTATTGATCTGATGAAGTGCTCGACTTGTTCACAGTATTGCTCAATTCTAGCCATTCATGTGAACTGCAAACTGCTAATTCTGTTAACAAAGGTGCTCTTAAATGATTGAAAGGAAGATTACTAAGAAGCTTTAGGCTGAGATTTTATTCAGACATAGACTACAATAACAGATGCAATTGACCCACTCATCATTTGTGACAATACTAAATTCACTTCCCAATGTTTTTCATTTCAACCCAATACATTTATAAAAGACTCTATTAACAATGCGGTTCCTGCTGCACTTGGGGCTGGGGTTATGGGGGGAGGGGGTTTGTGGATTGGGAATGCACCCTAGTTAAAAGGTGCAAGATTGAAAGGTGGCCTCCTGGGAAATTTATAAATTCATGTGATAACTATGGAAGCTTCTGAAAGTAGCCACAGGAAAGCAATGTAACAATTTTTTAAAAACCCACATTTGGTGGGTAGATACGGAATAATGCCAGAAACTGCATGAATACTAGGCCCTTATTTTCTATATTGTCACATTGGGGAGGTAACTGAGTTTGGGTATTCAGATGCTATCGAGTCAACTGTCCATTCTATATCATTCCCATTCCATTGACTACAACATAGATGAAAATTGGAAGAGATTATAATTGGTGGCTGAATCAATATCAATCATTTTACACTGTTGCCAAAGTCAATATTATCCATCTAATGCTGTCTTTATAATGGTTCTCAAAATCTGTATCTTGAAATATAATTTCTGCAGAATCTGGTAACTTACTTTTCGTACCAGCAACAAAGGAGTTCTGGTGACGCAGTGGGTATTGTCCCTGCCTCTGAGCTGAAAGTTTTGGGTTTCATTCCCACACCATGACTTGTTTAAGGAAAGTGTGTTTGTATCTTAGCCAAACCGGTTGATTACCATAAAAGAAAAGTACTGTGGATGCTGGAAATCTGAAATAGAAAAGGAAAATGCTGGAAAAAAACTCAGCAGGTCGTACAGCATCTGAGGAAGACCCATCTCTGAAGAAGGGTCATACGGACTCGAAACGTTAGCTCTGTTTCTCTCTCCTCAGATGCTGTCAGACCTGTTGAGTTTTCCAGCATTTTCTGTTTCTATTTTAGATTGATTATCAACCTGCAAATCCTGCCGATAGTAGGCGGTAAGAGCGGAAGAGATTCCTGGTCAGCTATGGTGATAGAAAGAAAATTGGAGCCTTTACCATCACTATCCATAGTTCCAGACCATCACATGCATGTAAAGGTGCATGTTGCCATAGCAGCTCAGACTCCCTGTGTGATCTGTAACACGCCAACAACAAAAGCTAATCTGCAATTATACAGATAGGATTCATGGCTTATTTCTGATTATTAAGAAGTAGCTATTCAACTGTCTTATTGCTATCGAATGACTCTAATTTCCACAGTTAGTAAGTAACTCTATAAAATATGAAGGAGGAAAAACAAGTTTTGCTGGAATCATAGCCATTAGCAAACTGGCTACAAACAGAATAGTTTCACATCTGGCCAGTAACAGGAAAAATAAAGTATTTTAACCGGGTTATCACCAAAATATTCAAATGTGGGTCAAAGTATGATTACCCTTTCATAGAATCAGCACAGGGACAGTAGGCCAAATTGTCTCCTTCAGCATGTTTCTATGATTCTATGATATGTGGTAACAGGATCCAATTAAACTGTTTCAAGAATGTTTTGGTAAATATGAGCAGAAGGAAGAGGCTGAAATTATTCACAGCTGATGAAATATACGATGGGAAAGTAGCTAATGTTTTTCGCTGTTTTTAGGAAACCTGGCCTGGGGATCCCAGTCTGTTAGTTTGTCTTCTGCAGCTGGACATTGACATTGATATTAAGTCATGGAGTAGAATGTCCAGGAAGCTATATTTTGCAGTCAGCGGCAAAGGAACAGCACCCATTGCTGACCTTGAGAATAGCTTCCTGCAGAGATTTAGCTGGCTCCAGAGTGCAGACTTGCACTTTACTACAGCCAGATTAAACTCAGCAGCCTCAACAGGGGATTTGTGATATTCAGCAACAGAGCAGGCAGCAGGGAGGCTAATCAACCAATCGTATTGAAGAATCCTTACGAATAGAAATGCAGTAAAAAGCAAGAAATTTAAATTACATTTAAATCATTAAAGATTGGGACATACACATGGGATGAAGAGAGAAACTTAAATAACAAAATATTAACTTTTAAAAACTATGTACATTTAAAAAAAAAATAAGCAACATTTCAATTTTCTTCTGAAGGAATGAGACCAACACTTGTATTTTTTTTCAGGGCCAGAGAGGTTGCTCAGCTAGAATTATAACTTAGCTGTAAAAAAAACCCTCATCTATTCCTGATTGAAAATGGCTTATGTTTTTCTACTTTCTTTATTACAAGGATACTGGGTAATTAGTTTAAGTTAACACTTCAACAGGAATCTCTATGTTAATTCCATCTTGAAGGCAACAGTAACACACCTTGTGGAGGAGCACAATATCAGTAATAGAAATCTTTGGATTTCCCGGCTTACTGCATGTGTGAAGCACCATGGGCAGGATTTTTCCTATGGCGGGCAGGCTGGGCGGGAGCGGGTGGGGCGGGCGTGGAGCCAATCGCTGCCCACGATCGGCTCCACACAGCCATTTTACGTGGACAAGCTCAGCGCTACCTGTGTGGGCGGGGGGAGGAGGGAGAGTTGGGGCCAGCACTCTCCCGTGAAAAAGCGCAGCAATCCCCCTGAAGCACGGAGCTGCCTCAGGGAGATTGAAACAATTAGATAAATAATTTAAAAATTTATTTAAACATGTCCCCTCATGTGGCTGTGTCACATGAGTTGGCACATGTTTTAAAATGTATGAACATTTATTTATTTATTTGGTAAAAGCTTCAGGAAACCTCATCCCGCTCGTGGATGAAGTTTCCTGAAAAACATGAAGGCCGCTTGGGCTTTTCACCTGCCCACCAACCTTAAGATTAGACGGGCAGCGTTCACAAGTGCTTCAATTCATTTCTTAATTTCAATTCAATTCAGGCGTGCGCTTGCCAAACAAAATATCGCGATGGCGTGTGATGAAGTCGGGACACACGCCCAATGTCATCGTGTGTCATTTTATGTGTCGGTGTGTTGGGCCCACTCCCGCACACCAATGGAAAAGTCCTGCCCTTTAAGTTGCTGTCAGTTTTTAAAATGGCGAATGCTCATAGTCTCATTGTTATTACCAATCACCACAAATTCTGGGCCATCGATCCCCAAGTGGCAGGTCCTAGGTGGTTGCTGTGCCAACATCCTTGTACAGTCAGACTAACTCCGTTTACCAATCCAAGCTGTAAATTTAGCCAATGCTGGTGAGTTGATTTCATGACCAGCACTGGTGGCAGGCACAGATTGAACATTATAAGATTTGCTTCAAACAGCACCTTCTAATCCACCTAGAAGGACAAGGGTAGCAGATGCATGAGAGCACAACAACTTGCAAGTTCCTGACTTGGAATTATATTACCCTTCCTTCACTGGCGCTGGGTCAATAATCCAGGAACTCACACCTTAACACCATTGTGGAGATAACTACACCACATGACCTGCATCATTTCAAGAATGTGACTCACCATCACCTTCTCAAGAGCAATTAAAACTGATCATATCAGCAACCGCTCATTCTGTGACAGAATAAGTGAAAAAACACTCTTCAATTTAATGGGAAAGTTGATTGGAATGACTGGAAAATTATCTGCAACTTCCATTTTTTGCAGCAACTGCACTATGTTTTCCAATCTCTTTTGCCACATCAAACCACCTATTCTAATTCTAACTACATTAGTATGAGCAGAAACTGAAAGAGATTATTGTTTTGAATTTCCTGTAGGCTTCCCTTGCTCTCATGCTGTAACTTTTCTGGAAAAAAAACAGTTGGAAACCTTGAAAGCATAATGTTCATAGTTTTTTTTTTATTTGTTGACAGTGCTTTTCAGGGGATTTCATTGATGCTGTGTTGAAAGATTGCTGCAGAAATTCCTATTTCTTTCTCTAAGAATCTTTCTATTCACCTAATTGTATTTTCCTCCCTCTCTATCTTTCTTTGTCCTCGACCCTTTCTGCCTGTCTTTTCTTCTGAGTGCCTCTTGCATGAAGCGTGAGATGCAGCCTCACCGAAACATGTAAAACTCTTAAAGGGTTTGATAGTGTAGATGCTAGAAGGATGTTTTCCCTGGCTGGGGTGTCAAATAATTGGCGTCAGTCTCAGAATACAGAGTGATCAATTTAGGGCTAAGATGAAGAGAAATTTCATCACTCAAAGGGTCGTGAATATTTGGAATACTCTGTCCCGGAGGGTTGTTCATGCTCAATCGTTGAGTATATTCAAGGCTGAAATCAAGAGATTTAAGGGAATTAAAAGATGTAGAGATAACGTGGGAAGGTGGAATTGAGATAGATGATCAACCATGATCATATTGAATGGCAGAGCAGGCTCAAACTGGCAAATATCCTACTCCTGTTTCCACTTCTTATTCTCTTATGTTTATTGGAGTTGTTTCTAACTCTCACTCTCCTCCCTGTTCACCCAAACAAGGTCAGCAGTGTCAGAGGGAGAGTAGCCAGGGGTGGGACTCCTGTGAGGGAAAATTCCATGACTGCTTCTGCCAGGCTATTTGCTGAGCCAACGCTACCGAGACCAAGGTGAGGCAAACCAATGCCTGAGCATTGCCTGAATGCACAAAGTTCCAGAAAAATATCGGCACATTTTACAGTCCCCATGTGACGCTTTTAGGATGCGGCCTGGAAGGTTTCAATCTTTGAAGTTCTTTGGCTGTCACGTATCGAAGGTGTGCTCCTAGGCATAGGCATCTGCTGTGGTTATTTCAGTGAAGTGATTTCCCCCTAACACTCCAAACATTGATCAGTAACCAAGGTTACTGGAAAACAGATTATGCTGCTTGGGATTTTTGTCTCTCTATAAACAATCTCTGGAAAAGAGTGTTCATGTTTAAAATTACTCAAGATCAGACCCAAAATTCTTCCTCTACTTTGTTGATACCTTCAGGGCAAAAAAAACACCCTTACTACTATAGCCTGTCATTCCTCTGAATTGGAAGAATAAACAGAATATCTGTAGAGATACATACACTTTGGGATTTTCCCATCATGTGTTTACAGGTTCTCACATCAGCAGCTGCTGGAAGGTGTAGGTGTGACAATCTTTAACTAACATTAATGGCTCTGCGAACCTGATGAGCTTTTTAGGGCTTCTCAGCAAGGTAAATTCATAATCCTGTTAAGGTTACAAATCACAGTTCTGGTAATAGCTTCTCACTTGAGAGGAGAAACCATGATGGCAGCCAATAAGTGGTATTACTCTGCGAAAGTGCGGCAAGATTCTTGTATGATCGGTAAATGGGGTTTATTTTGCTTTCCTGGTGAGGTAACATATTAGCGGACTACCAGCAATGCTGAAGAATTTCTGACCTTGGAGATTGTAACTGTCATAGCCTGGTGATTTCTAGACTTTGTTCAGTTTCCACGTAAGCATTGGTTGTTCTGTTTATATCGCATCTTAGAACATTTTACCTTGTTAATGATGCTCTATAAGTACAACTTGTTGTTGTTATAATTGTTGTTATGGTCTCCAGCTTTCAGAACCTATGGCTTTAGCCTGACTGGAAACCTTATAATATAATCATATAATTTTTCTAGAATATTGCAAGAGAACATAACTGTGGTTGCTCCAAAGAAAAAACTTTTAGGTGGATTTTTCTGTTCCTTCCCCTCCCCTTCCCCCGGTACTCACAGGTCAAGACTGTGTATTGGTCTTCATCAGTAATGTGAAATGGATGATGGTGAACATTAACACATTTTACATTCCACCAAATTTTATTTTCCATGGAAGTTAATGGGGGAGTAAATTAGCACCGATGTAAACTAACTGCCAATTCACAATCACCCATTTCACACTAATACTGAAGACCAATTTCACCCCCTTAGTATCTCACTCAGGGACACAAATTACAAATATTATCAGTTAACTTAATGCCCAGGTTAAGCGTTGTCTCATTTCATCTTTAAGGTACAAATCCCTCAGCCGGATATCTTTACACTGACATGTTCCCACTCACGAATCTAGTCCAGTAATGAATGCGAGTATGACATTGAACAGTTAAATGTGAAGTGTGAATGATAATCATTAGACTGTTTCTAATTTTATATATTTGCGTTGTGCATTCTCCATCCATTTGGAAGACCTGATTCCTGCTCAAAGTTTAATTCTGAAAATAATTGACCATTATTAAAATTTCCCACTTACACCATTTCTGGCCATGCAGAAAATTACTTTGCTTCAGGAAACTACACCATGTAATCCAATCAATCCTCTCTCATAGATAAAAGACAAAGGCTTTTAATCGTAGAGGACAGAATTCCTCTCAAAACTGCCTCACTGAAATGTGCAGGGTTATTTTACGTGAGTGAAACAATGCTCTTTGGCTCCTTTTTTTGAGCCAGAAATGAAACTCTCAGGATTATTCGCAGTTTTATGCCCTCCATCATGAAATTAGTAATATATATCCTAAACGCATCAGGCTGTATAATTAGAAGAGTAATCTTTTGATTACATATGCAGACACAGTCCAGAGAAAAATGCAATAAATGCAACTAGACCTTCAAAGCACCCTTATATAAATAAATTAACGATCAAGAAACATTGTCACTCTCAATAGCAGCAAAATGCTACCAACTGTGGAATGTAGTCTAGAATTATTGTTTTGTTCTGAAAAAATGAAGAGACAGCAGATGCCAACTTTTTGTTGAGGTGTGCTATGTTATACATACAGCAACAAAACTATTTTTTTAAATGCCACTCCGAACAATGTGAAAATCTATTAACATCAGGAAAAACATAATTATATATGTAGTTAGCTACTAACTAACTGCGGCAGCAGGCAATTGAGTTGTTACTGATTATCCATTTTTGGCATGTTGCTGCTGCAGCTCCACAATTCCATGCTCGATTTTAACCCCATCCACTCAACAGAAACACAGGCAGGTGGGAAGTTAAAATTGTCTGGTTCATTTATCCACTGTGGCCTTGCTGGGAACTAATCATCCATAATTTTAAACTGCCCCGTCGAGCAGGCAGTTAGCATGTCTACCCAAAACCAGCTGAGCACGTTTTAGCACATACAAGATGGCACCCAAACGATGTCATTGGGACCTGATAGCAAATTTAACCAGGTAGCCATCACAGAGAAGGGCAGAAAGTTTCACGCCAGCTCAACTCAGCAGCAAAGGGGAATGGGATTGGAAGAGCTTGATGCCACCTTTTTGTTATTCGTTTAAACTTTAAGCACACAACTAGTCTAGTCATCAATGACTTGAACTGCTTTCCACTCACTGGATCGATTACTTGAATGCTGGGGCGAAAGAGCCTATTGCGTCAAACTGGCAAGATTTAGTTAATGTGAGAATAAAAATGAGAGCTATCATGACTACAATTTGTTTTTTGCATATGTGTTATTGCTAAAATTGATACATTTTTCAAGGCTAATGTTTATCTTTAAGTTGACCAGCATCATGGAATTTGGGGTATTTTTGGTGACTCTGCCACTGTAATGATTTGCATTTTGACTGTTGAGTGGTAAATATTGACAATGTTGAGATCATCCTTTATATAAATTGAGGGTGCCCCCTAAAGAACCTCTTTGATTTAATTAATTTCCTAAAACTAAACTTATATCAGCCAAAATAAATTGAAGTTAAGATACAAGCCAAGGTGTACAATCTGATAGTTTATTATGGCAAAATGGAACAATTTTTTTCGACTAAAGCACGCAGTTGAAGAAGTAAATTGAAAGGGCAGCCATCCATACTAACAGGAATTGAAACTGATGGCACCTTGCTCCCAGGCGCCTGACGGAAAAGCTTGACAATTGGCTAAAGCTTTTTTCTTAGAAAAACAGTTCAGGTGTTTGAACCTTCTTCAGCCGAGATATCTCAATTGTACCTTTATTGTGCTTTAAATCATAACACAGAAACAATGGATGATGTCCTAGTGATTTAACTGTTGCTGACACTTTTCACACCAGTGTAACCTTATCTTCCAATTACAGATTAAGTTGTAGACATGTTATTCTGCTGTCACCTCAGCAGTTCTGTCAGATACACCAAAATCAATATATTTCATTTGTTATCTTCAGCCACGTTAACAGTGATTCTGTTGTTTTTGGCTTGCTAAAGGTGAAATATGTCATTACAATGATTGGAAAACCTTATTTTGTTTGGGCACCCATGACTAACACATAATTAGGCCAGGTGTACACTAAAGTTTATTATTTGCTAGTAATACATCTTTATCTTCAACTTCAGAAGAGCACATTAGCTGTAACAGGTTATCATAGCAATGTTCAACAGAAGGAAGCATCTTATTAACCTCTACGAGTGAGAGTTGTGCTGAGAGATATTGTGCTACAGGTTTGTGTTTAATAGAAGCTGTTTTCTGACCCTCCCAAAACTCATTTCACTGAGGGCTGTTGGCAGAGGGCAAGAAGATTATCTCATCAGCTTGAGTGAGAATAGACCCTAGATTCTGAAGGGTAAAGGACATTACAGTAGCTTATTGTGCCACCCAGTCCTCTATCACTGTTGTTCTTTAAATGAATCCAGGCTTAATGTAACCTTACAATTGTTAATGGATAATCATTTAGATGCTTCTAAAGTGAATGATGGATCAATCTCTGCTTGTGATGCTCAACTTGTGCCTTTTCTGATACATGTATTGTTTTTTGTGGTGTGCTAATGGAGTTGAATAACTACATTTCAATGGTGGTTTGATGTTTCTTTGTTCCTCAGGAAGAACAGAAAACCACCAAAATCCTGCCACTGCCATTATTATTGATCATTATCAGCGAGCAAATGTAACACACTCACCATGTTGGCATTGAGTAAATTTCTAACAACATAAGAGCAGGAGGAGGCAATTAAGTACCTTGCATCTGTTTTGCCACCATTCAATGAGATCATAGGCGAACTGCAACCTAAATCTATAAGTCCGAGCCATTCCATGCAAAATGTGTGAAATGGAAGGTGAGAAATCCTGTAAAGACCTAAGGGAATGAATGAATAACTATGAGAGGAATTTTGAGTCAAGTTCCTATTGAACTCCGATAAAAGCAAAATACTGCAGGTGCTGGAAATCTGAAACAAAAACAAAAATTGCTGGAAAAACTCAGCAGGTCTGACAGCATCTGTGGAGAGGAACACAGAGTTAACGTTTTAGGTCCTTATGACTCTTCTTCAGAACTAAAGAGAAGTAAAAATGTGGTGAAATATATACTGTTTAAGGGAGGTGGGACAGGTAAAGCTGGATAGAAGGCCAGTGATAGGTGGAGGCAAAGGAGAGATTGCAAAAGATGTCATAAACAAAAGTTGGAAGGGGTGTTGATGGTGGTGATACTGGCTAAAGGAGGTGCTAATGGTGACATTAAGAGTAGAAAGCAGAATAAGCAAGTGACAGATGGCCCTAGTAGGGGTGGGTTGGGGGGAGGGGACAGTGTGGGAAAAAAAGATCGAAATAGGCTAAATGGTGGGGATAAAATAATAAATGGAAATACATTTTTAAAATAATAATAGAAATAGGTGGGAAAAATATAAATATATAAAAACTAAAAAATAAATAATTGAAAAAAGGGGATCAAAAAGAGGTGAGGATGGAGGAGGGAGTTCATAATCTGATGTTATTGAACTCAATGTTAAGTCCGGAAGGCTGTAAAGTGCCTAGTCGGAAGATGAGGTGCTGTTCCTCCAAATGCGTTCAGCTTCACTGGAACAATGCAGCAGGCCAAGGACAGACATGTGGGCATGAGAGCAGGGTGGTGTGTTGAAATGGCAAGCGACAGGGAGGTCTGGGTCATGCTTGCAGACAGACCGAAGGTGTTCCGCAAAGTGGTCACCCAGTCTGCGTTTGGTCTCTCCAATGTAGAGGAGACCACATTGGGAGCAACGAATGCAGGAGCCTAAATTGAGGGAAGTGCAAGTGACATGCTGCTTCACTTGAAAGGAGTGTTTAGGCCCTTGGACGGTGAGGAGGGGGAAAGTAAAGGGGCAGGTGTTGCACCTTCTGCAATTAATTTTGCTTCCAATTTCCACCCCTTCATCACTTTCAGATGGTCCATCACTGACACTTCCCTTCCCTTCCTTGACCTCTCTTTCCCAATTTTTGGTGATAAATTGCCCACCAATATTCATTACAAGCCCACCGACTCCCACAGCTACCTCGACTACAACTCCTCACACCCTGCTTCCTGCAAGGACTCCATCCCATTCTCTCAGTTCAATCGCCTCCATCGTATCCGATGATGCCACTTTCCAAAACAGTGCTTCTGATATGTTTTCCTTCTTCCTTAACTGAGCTTTCCCATCCACGATGGTTGACAAGGCCCTCAATCTTGTCTGACCCATTTCCCGCGCCTCTGCCCCCACACCTTCCTGTCCCTCCCAGAACCATGATAAGGTCCCCCTTGTCCTCACTTATCACCCCATCAGCCTCCGCATTCAAAGGATCATCCTCCGCCATTTCCGCCAACTCCAGCATGATGCCACCACCAAACACATCTTCCCTTCACCCCCCCTGTCAGTATTCCGTAGGGACCATTCTCTCAAGGACACACTGGTCTACTCCTCCATCACCCCATACACCTCAACCCCCTCCCACGGCACCTTCCCATGCAATTCCCATGAACTCTCTCCTCCATCCTCACCCCATTTTGATCCCCTTTTTTCAAATATTTATTTTTTAATTTAAATATATATATTTCTTTCCCCACCTATTTCTATTATTACTTTTAAAATTTATTTCTATTCTTCCACACAGTCCCTTCCCCCCACCCCACCCCCACTAGGGCCATCTGTCACTTGCTCATCCTGCTTTCTACTCTTAATCTCACCATTAGCACCTCCTTTAGCTGGTATCACCACCATCAACACCCCTTCCACATTTTGTTTATGACATCTTTTGCAATCTCTCCTTTGCCTCCACCTATCACTGGCCGTCTATCCAGCTTCACCTGTCCCACCCCCTTTAAACAGCTTATATTTCATCACATTTTTACTTCTCTTTAGTTCTGAAGAAGACTGATAAGGACTGGAAACGTAATCTCTGCCTTTCTCTCCACAGATGCTGTCAGATCTGTTGAGTTTTTCCGGCAATTTTTGTCTTTGTTGCTATTGAACTCCCCTCTGCTTGTTTATGTGCAGTTTATGGAACCATTACCTTTGTCTGCCTCTTTTCAAATCTTAGTCAGAGTTCACGGGCAGAATTTTTCCATTGGCGTGTGGGGCCCACCCCGCGCCGATGTGTAAAATGATAAGCGGTGATGTCGGGCATGCGTCCCAACGTCTCCATGCGCCATCGCGATATTTGGGAAGGCGGGCGCGCTATAACTTCGGATGCGCATCCGCCATCAATAAACGGGCCAGTTAAGGCCCTTGAGGCAGCAATTGATCTCGATTTTTCGCAGCCCGTGTGATCTTCAGGATGTCGCACGGGTGTAACGGGCAGGCGGGTAGGAGACATTTATACAAACCTCATCCACGGGCGGGTTAAGAGGGGTGAGTGAGGTCACACATGTGATGTTTGAGGTATTTAAGTGTGAAAGTTACTTATACTTGCCTGTGTGAGCAGGAATACTTCAAAACTCATACCAGCTGCTTGGACAGGAGTAAAAACCTTGGTCAGGACTCTACAGTAAAGGTCATTTTTGAGGCCTGCAGGTTTCAGGAAGCCTTCCCGTAGCCTGGGAATGGGAGCTGAACTCTCCACTCGAGGCACCTCCTCTGAGGAGGAAGGAAGGGCCAGAAGGGGGAGGAGGCCAGGAGTGCACATTCAGCCTCCAGGGGACCCACCTTTGGGAGGGGAGGCGCAGGCACAAGGGGCGCAGGGCCAAGAGGTAGTCCAAGGCAGAAGGGGACGCAGTAGATGCCACTATCCTGTTGCCAGGGTTTACAGGTGGGGAAGCAGCTACCTCAATATGTCTGAGGTGCAGTGCCGAAGGAGGCTCCGATTCTCAAGGGAGACAGTCAACTGTATCTGTCAGATAATTGGCCCTGACTTTCGACAAACTGTGTGGGTGGGCACCCCATGCCAGCGGCTCGAAAGGTCACAGCTGCCCTCAACATCTATGCCTCCGGCTCTTTCCAGGGCTCGGTGGGTGATCTTTGCGGTGTCTCCCAATCAGCTGTCCACACTTGTGTCAAGCAGGTTACAGACACTCTGTTCAGACGGGCATTGACTTTCATCCACAGCCACTGGGATGATGACAGTCAGACACAGCGAGCCAGAGGCTTCGCGGCCATTGCTGGCTTCCCCCGTGTCCAGGGTGCTATAGACTGTACACATGTGGCCATCAAGGCGCCAGCAGGTGAGCCCGGTGCTTTCGTCAACAGGAAGGGCTTCCACTCCATGAACGTGCAGATAGTGTGTGATCACAGGATGCTGATTCTACAAGTCTGTGCAAGGTACCCAGGCAGCTCCCACTATGCCTACATCCTCAGACACTCCCAGGTGCCGGGGCTCTTCAGTGCTCCAGCCCGGCTGGATGGTTGGCTGCTGGGTGACAAGGGCTATCCCCTCAGAAGGTGGTTCATGACGCCTCTCCGCCATCCAAGAACAGAAGCTGAGCAGCGGTACAATAGGAGCCACGGCTCCACAAGGGCTGTGGTGGAGAGAACCATCGGTCTTCTCAAGATGTGCTATTGATGCCTGGACCGCTCAGGAGGGCGCACTCCAGTACCCCCCAGATCGTGCGTCGGTGATAGTGGTTGTATGCTGCACTCTCCACATTCTGGCACTGGAAAGGGGGGATACAGTAGATGAGGAAGACGTAGGCGCATTTGCTCCTGATACATATGCTGGGCAGAATCTTCTGCTTGGCGAGCAGGGGCGGGGCCCACTCACCGACGGGTAAAATGACTCAGGGGGACGTCAGGCATGCGTCCCTACGTCACCCGGTGTCATTTAGCTTTTCAGGTCGGCGTGCGCGCAGCCAAGTCGACTGTGCACCCTCCAAACTTTCAACGGCCTATTAAGGCCAATAGAAAATTAATTGAAATCATTAATGGACCTGCCCGTCCAACCTTAAGGCTGGCGGACAGGCCGGGAGCCCTGGCGGGCTTCAGAAAAGGCATCAAACCTCATCCACGGAGGGGAAGAGGTTTCATGAGCGATTTAAAAAATCACAGAATATTCCAAAATAAAAATTATGGACATGCCCCAAGTCATGTGAAAGTGTCACACGAGGGGATGTGGCAGCAACATTTTTCTCTCATCTTTATTTGAAGTTTCAAATCTGCGCTGATCTCCCTGAGGCAGCACTTTGCCCCAGGGAGGTGAGTGTGCTCTTTCATGCGCATGCGCAAAACAACACACTCCTGGCTCAGAGATTGGCTCGACCAGGGAGCGTATAGCACTTCCTGGTGGACATCACGTTGGACAGGCCTTAATTGGCCCGCACACGTAAAATGGCGGCATGCCTCCAAGCGGGGGCGCCGATCAGGAACCCACCCGCACGTGCCCACTCCCGCACATCCCCCCCCAACGGGGGGAAATGTTGGCAGATGAGAGTCCAACAGTTTTTCCAAGGCTGAGTATGCACAGGGGAATTCTGAGGGGGTAGACACTGACCCAGACATACTCCAGGGAGGCAGGGAAACCCGGGAGGCTTTAATCCAAAGAACCTTCAGCTAGCACAACACAGATGGACCTTCAACACACGCCAGGGTTGCAGGCTCCACACTCGAAACCTGAGTGCTAAATCAGCCTGGATAGTATTGTTAACTAAGGCCCTTGTCAATAAAGCTCAATGTCAAACAACTCACCTATAACATCATGGGTTCCCGTCCACTTGCAGAAGTGAGGAATCACCCTGAGGCATGGAAACATGTCAAAATTTATTGAGGAAACAATGTAACTTCATTAAGCAAAACAAAAACGGTGTTGGACATCATACTGAGTCTTCCACAAAGTACTATGGGCTAACAGAAAAGCACCAGTGAGAAACGCGTGGTGTGCCTAAGGTGCCTTAAATTTATGCTTATGGGTGCCAAGACTAGGTGCTGTCCCCTCACTGGCACTGGCACCTGAGACAGCCTGCTCACTGTGCTGTCCTGTTAACCTTGATGACATCCTCTGACCCATGGAGCATTTGATGGCGCCGCCTGGGGGAGAGCGGCCAGGTCCACAGCTGGCATCTCCCCAGTCGCCACAGCTTCATCAGATGCCACAGGTCACTGGGACAGAGGCGGAGGAGCTGCTGCCCTCATCCAGAGTGCCCTGAGAAGAGCTCGCAGAGACGACAGGCAGCTACTGCGCCAACGTGAGGTCACTTTGGACCTCCCTGCTCACCGTAGATGCATGGGCACCGAGATGGGATACTTGGTGCTGAAACCACTTCCCGCATTGGCACTGACCAGCTGAGGCCAGTGCCACTGTGAGGGTTTGCAGGTCCGAGCGTAACCCCAGGAGGCTCTGATTGTTCCCCTGGAGGACCCTCTCCGTGAGGTTCACCACTCTCTCCATGGAGGAAGCATGGTGCTCGGACATGAGGCTCATTGCATCGGTGATGCTCCGTGTGGACTCCCCCAGCACGGACACCATACTACACATAGCCTCATGTATCTCCGCCAGATCCTCCCACATACCCTGCTGCACTTCCGGCATTCGCTGCCTCACGGACGACTCCAGAGACACATCATCAGCCACCAACCGAGCAAGTACCTGGTCCCCAGCAGTCCTCTGACTGCCGGCACCCTGGGCATTCTCTGTCTCTGCTCACACCTCAAGCAAGTGTGAATTGCCCTCACCGCCGTGCCCTGGGACACTAGCTGAAGATCTAATTCCCACTGAGGTGCTAGTATCTGTGCTGGTGCCTGCCTGGCAGAGATGGTGTGTCACTGGAGAGTGGATTTGCTCGGGAGCTTCAAAGGTGAGAGGTGGGCCCTCTGCCTCCTCCCGGCCCTGCTCCAGTGATGCTGAAAGGAAGGAAAAGGACATTTGATTAGTTACAGTGCAGACAATGTCAATGTGCATGCTGCTCCTCTGGATCATTATACGCTCATCCTTCCATAATCAATGGTCTACTCATGTTGCAAACTCCAATCACTGAGCATTCAGCAGTGCCATGGCTGCCGGGACACACATGGTGACCTGACTCCTCGCCAAACATACCTCCCCGTGGCACCCCAGCCTCACCACCGCCGGTAGACCTGGGGACATGGCGCCTCTCCAGATCCATGGCCTGCTGCTCGAAAGCCATTCTGGTGGCCAACTGGGCCTGGCCTCCGCCAGTCGGCATCCGCTCTGTGGAATTGTGCGCATTCTTCTCCTGAAAAGGAGAGAGGAGCATTGATTAGTCCAGCCTGTACCTGAATTCCCATCACATCCCTGCCAACCCAGCCAGAGTGGGACATTGCAGGACTCCAGTTCTTCGTCACCCCACATCTGCCGCACACTCAACCAAACAAGCCAGGGCTAACCCCGCCCCCACCCCCACTCCCACCCCCACCCCCACCCCCACCCCCACCCCCACCCCCAACCCCACCCCCACCCCCACCCCCACCCCTACCCCCATTGCCCAAATGCTGCCTCCTTCACATGTGGCACCACAAGGTGTTACTTTGCTAAGCAAGGAGGCACAAGCACGTGGAGCGCAAATGCCAGAAGATGGACTGGTGCCCCGCCAACTGGAAGCTCCCCTCCCAGCGTGTTAGCAGCCGGACCGCGACATGCTGCACAGTTCCAGCTCTCTGCCTGGGTGCAGACCCTTGACTTTCAACCACATTCTATACTCTGGGTGTCAGTGTCACACATGCTGCAGGTGCAGAACCCACCCTAGCTCAACCCTCTCAGGGTGGACTGGCCATGGGCAATCTCTGCTGGCCCACCCAGCGAGGGGTACAGGCTGTGAGGGATTCAATGCTGTTACTGTACTCAGAGCTGCTGGGGGGTGTTGGGAGGGGGGGGGGGTGGTGGTGTGTGTGTGTTTGTGGGGGATGTTGGAAGAGGGGGGGGTGGTGTGTGTGTGGGGCGTGGTGTTGGGAGG
Source organism: Cetorhinus maximus (assembly GCF_964194155.1). Lineage (NCBI taxonomy): Eukaryota > Metazoa > Chordata > Chondrichthyes > Lamniformes > Cetorhinidae > Cetorhinus > Cetorhinus maximus. Next base: position 207,758,520 of record NC_135881.1, read on the forward strand.
GAGGTGTGTGGTGTGTGTGTGGGGGGGCGGATGTTGGGAGGGTGGAGGGGGTGGTCTGTGTGTGGGGGTTGGTGTTGGGGGAAAGGGCGACAGCTGCATTAAGTGACCTGAGGAACATGGTTCTCACCCTTCCCGAGCGCAGGAGGTCGTTGAATCTTTTTCGACGCTGGACCCATGAGCGTCGCACCACATCCTGGGAGCTCACACTCTCTGCCACCTCCTCCCAGGCACGTTTGGTCAGATTGGGGGCCTCCGCCTCCCATCCCTCGGGAAAAAGGACCTCCCGCCGCATTGTCACCTCCTCCAGGAGGGCAGCTAGACACTCACCAGAGAACCAAGGGGCACACGGCCCTACTGCCTACCCTCCAGCCTGGCCTGCTCCGCTGGCCTACCCTCCGGCCTAGTCTGCCCCACTCCCCTACCCTCCGGCCTGGCCTGTCCCGCTGGCCGACCCTCCGGACTTGCGTCAGGCACATTGCCCCTCTGATATGCTCTTCTCCTGGTCATTGTGCGCAGCCTGACAAAGCCAGGCCTTCATTTAAACAGGCCGCTGGGTCATCATTGGACCCGGTGGTCTGAGTGTGCCCTCCGCTGCCCGCCCACTCTGGCTACCTACGGGAGTCATAATTGGCCCACCCGCATAAAATGGTGGCGCAGACTCGAGCACAGGCGGTGACCAGGTCCACGCCCGTCCACTCCCGCTCCCACCCTCCCCCTTTCCCACCCTCCCCCTCTCCCGCCCTCCCCCTCTCCCGCCCTCCCCCCTCTCCCGCCCTCCCCCACTCCCGCCCACCCCCTCTCCCGCCCTCCCCCTCTCCCGCCCTCCCCCCTCTCCCACCCTCCCCCTCCCCCTCCCCCGCTCCCGCAAGGCCCCGCCTGACATGGGAAAATTTCTCCCCCATATTTGCATCAGGTCAATATTCAGATTGTCTCTGATTATTTCTTGCCACTGGTGACCTTGTCGGGAAAAAAGTATTTATAACCTGGTTCTCACAGACAACGTATCAGAAGAAGCCTAAAGCGGTCCATGTAAATAGCAGCTCCTTGGGTAAGTCGGAGGAACCAATCATTTCCATATCTACTAACAACATCAAGAACATGTTTTGAACATAATGGTGTCCTATCAGGAATTTGCAGGTAATCTATGGTGACAAGTGTAAAATTATTAAAAAGAATGCACCCTGCTAAATTTAATTAAAATATAAGCTTTTGAATACTCTGTACTTTCAGATAACTCACTCTCCTTTGGGAAGCCACACTCACCAGATGCATATTTTTTCCCCTTTCCATAACATTTTCAATCGTTGCTCTCCGATTTAGTGATTGCAGTTAATATTTTTATTTAGAGGACTGGATCTACACTGATATTGGGACAATGCACAAATTCCTGCTACTTGGTTCCATTGTTTTTATTTGGATCTGGTCAGATTCCAATGGATTGCCAAGTGGCACTGTAACCAAAAGGGAGCCAAGGGTAAACATTCAAATTACCAACTGTGAGCTTCATCTTGATTGTGCAGGCAATGTTTGAGCCATAACAAAAACAGAAACAGAAATACCTGGAAAAACTCAGCAGGTCTGGCAGCATCGGCGGAGAAGAGCACAGTTGACGTTTCGAGTCCTCGAGTACTCTTCTCCGCCGATGCTGCGAGACCTGCTGAGTTTTTCCAGGTATTTCTGTTTCTGTTTTTGTTTTGGATTTCCAGCACCCGCGGTTTTTTTGTTTTTATGTCAATGTTTGAGCCATTATTGACAAGGACCGAATAGAGTCAGCCAATGGAGTTGGTTCGACAGGGCACGCTGTGTCTAGCCAATTTACTGGAACTGCTGGAAGAAGTGTCAGAATTGGTGTCGAAGGTAAGGCAGCAGATGTTATTGCTATTGATCGTAGAAAAGCATTTGATAATATAGCAGGCTGACTACGCATGGGAAAGACAATAAAATGTGATGATGTCGAGGGAGGTGAAAGAGTGAAAACTGGTTGTCAGTGAAGTCCTACAGCCCTCGGTCTTAACTGCTGTTTGCAGATGGCACCTTATTGGGTGCATACATCGACCAATAAACTAGCCAGTGTGAAATATTTGGAAGAGTTAAAGACAGCCTAAGCTAATGGGCAGACTGGTGGGCAATTCAGTTTGGCAAGAATAAGTGGAAAATCACTAGATTATGTTATAATGTACCTACACTGCTGTCTAATTACCTTCCCAAATAATTTATTGAGTCTGCTTGAACAACAGCTGCTGGCAGAGAATTCCACATTCTACATTCTAAGCAGGACCTGTGTAAAGATATTTTTTCAAACCTCCACTCAAATGCTTTTGTGATTATATTAGATCTCTGACCCCTTGTTACAATTTTTCCAACCAATTAAAAAATAATATATCACAAGCTATCTTGTCATCATGTTGTAATCTTTCATCACCTTAATAGTCTCCCTCAGCTCATCCCTTAACCTTCATGGTTCCAATCGCTAATGCCCTAATTACTCAAGGTTCTTGATCTAATTGTAGAATGTGTATCCTGGGCTTGTTACTTGGAGCTGTAACATTGTGAATTGCGATTGACCTCCTCCAGTGTCTGGGGACATGTGCTGCTTCAGGAAGACGAAGATAAGATATTCTAGAAGTTCATCAGCAACTTCACACTTCTCAAATTTGGGTATGTTTTTTTTTTGCATACTGTGAAGAATTCTGGAAAGCGGCAAATGTTCTGCTCAATGGAAGCATGGAACAGAAAACATTTATTTACACTTGTACCTAGAAATTTTTCAATAAACTGTTAGATGATTTATTGATGCTGAAGAAATACAGACAATTAGTCACTTGTATCATGTCAGACTAATGTGTGTTGCAAGTGTTAGAATCTAACAGCTCTCTTTGTGGTATGAAAATTGGCGTTATCCAGATATGAGAAAAGATGTTCTACTTACTTCTGTGAGGATCCAATTCAGGATTGGAATGTTAAGGCAGCTATATGTACTTGGTTTGTTTGCTAATTCATATAAAAGTGGATATTGTTAGGGTCTTTGGGGGTGATTACTGAAACTCTTTCGAGTTATCAACAGTCACAGATTGCAACTCTTTCGAGTACAATCACAGTTCTTGGTTTCCGGGAGTGGGACATGAACCCACAACCCTCTGATTCAAAGGCGAGGGTGCTATGAACTGAGCCACAGCTGACACCTCTAACAGTCACAGATTGCAACTTCTTTCGAGTACAATCACAGTTCTTGGTTTTCCGGGAGTGGGACATGAACCCACAACCCTCTGATTCAAAGGCGAGGGTGCTATGAACTGAGTGGTGAAATTCAAGTTAAAAGGCCATTCGAGATGTTAATTACACCAATCAACTCCAGATGAAAGTGGCTCGGTCTGCTTTCTTAGGTCCCCTGCACTGCTTTGATGAAAAACAGGGGAGTTTTCCCCAGTGTCCTGGGGTCAATGTTTATCCTTTAACTAATAGCACTAAAATATTAGATTATCTAGTCATCATCTTATTGCTGTTTATGGGAGCTTGCTACATTTAAATTGGCTGCTATGTTTCCTACATTACAACAGCGATTACCATTTAAAAATGTTTCATTGGCTGTTAGGACTTTGTGACACCCTGAAATTGTGAAAGTTGCTATATAAATGCAAGCTATTTATTTCTTTTACAGCTCAAGTGAAACATGCTGGCTGATGTTAGTCCTGAAATGAAATGTTTTGTCTCTGTAAAGCTCACTATTTAAGTAAAAGCAAAATAATGCAGATGATGGAAATCTGAAACAAAAATAGAAAATGCTGGAAAAACTCAACAGGTCCAGCAGCACCTGCGGAGAGAGAAACAAGAGTTAACATTTCCAGTCCATATGACCCTTCTTCAGAGCTAAAGAGAAGTAGAAATGTGATGAAATGTTTAAGGGGGCGGTGAAAGCAGGTGAAGCTGGATAGAAGGCCAGCGATAGGTGGGGACAAAGGAGAGAGTGACAAAGATGTCATGGACAAAAGGACAAAGGGACTGTTAATGGTGGCGGTAAGGGCTAAAACAAGTGCTGATGGTGGCGTAAAGGTAAGAAAGCAGAATGTGATAATAGCAGAACAAGGGTAAGCTTTGTGTGAAAGAACAACATGGATCAAGTGACAGATGGCCCTTTTGGGAGTGGAGTGGGGGGAGGTGGTGGAGAAAAAGAGGATAGAAAATAGGTTAGAAGGGGGGATAAAAAATGGGATAAAACAATGAATAAATTAATAAAAACAAGTGGATAAAAATAAAAATGAATGTAGAAAGAAGGGATTAAAAAAGGGGTGAGGATAGATGAGAGAGTTCATGGTCTGAAGTTGTTGAACTCAATGTTAAATCCGGAAGGCTGTAAAGCGCCTCATCGGAAGCTCACTATTTAGTGACTTTGTCAATAAGAAATAAAAGTTAACCAGCTGAGATACTGGGTGAACGGAATGGCACTTTCTGATCAGGCAACAAACAAGATAAGAAACAGGTCAAGTTGGTATTATCGTGTAATTAATGTCGGCGTGAATTTCCTTGGAGCTTCTTTTGATTCTGTTGCTGTAACTTCACAGATATGCAGCAGGGTTTCTACCATGAGACTCTGACAAAATTATATTTTAAAATAGTCTGAAAAATCTAAGTTGGAAGGGAAGGAAAGTCCAGGAGAAGCAAATTTCATGCAATGGCATTCCATTTTACGGTGAAAAAAAGTTTAACTTTGAAATGTACTTTTTTTTAAGTCAGATGTTTATTTGCACAGAGATCTGCTTTGTTTGCTATTCCTTGGCACTCTGACACTGTTGAGAAGGTTCTTCCAGTGAAAATGCTATTGGAATGTAATGGTGGTCATGACTATGAACCAACCTGGAGGTCCAGCGGCAGAAAAGTTCCCAGCTGACTAAGAGGGTTCTGGACTTTTCTTCCTTTCATCCTTTTTTTTTTAACTCCTTAGCTTTAGTTCCGCTTTATCAGTTTATATTTCGGCTTAATTTTAGAGTACGACTGAGGGTCACCCTGCACCTTGAGCTTGTCCACAAATCCTGCAATGAATGTTACAGTTGGGTCTGATCTTGTGTTTCTCTGTTTTCTGTGCCTGTATACTTCCCAGCAGGGGTCACTAGATAGCAGTCATCAACAACCCTGGCTGATTTTCTTCCTCTCTCGCTCAAGGACACTGAAATCGATGGAATCATTGCCAACAATGCTTTGGCAGATCAACTAGCTTCCTCATTGACCAGGGGCACAATGCAAGATGCTTCTTGATAGCACAGACTTTGATCACGCGGTGCAGTTATCCACTAAGCTATCAAGAGGAGCACTTTGTCCCTTTCAAGTTCTCCTTGTATTATTCCACTGTTTCCTTTGATTAATCACTCGGGATATTTGTTTTTGAAAAGTCATCTTCATTTCTTTGAGATTCCTTCTTGACATTTGCCTTTGTCAATCCTTATTCCAATTCTTTTGTATCTTGGATTTTCACTATAATTTCCTATTCTCCGCGTTGTAATACAAGTACTCTGACTAATCATCAGAGACACTCGCTGCAAGAACGTGCCTCTGTGAGGGGCTCTCACTTTCTCATGTGACTTTAAAAAATGATCTGCAAGAGGACACAGAGAATAGAAACTAATGTAGCCCCAGGACAAGGTGATTTGGTTCTCACCTACCAAGGACAAAACAAAATAATCAAGGATCTAGAGCAAAAGGAAAATACTGCAGGTCCTGGAAAGCTGAAATAAAAACAGGAAATGCTGGAAATACTCGGCAGGTCAGGCAGCAGAGAGAAGCAGAGCTTGCTGCCCTGGCTTTTCAGTAACAGCACTGAGACTACCAGTGCTTACCATTATATTAAGATAAATGAGAGTGACTTCTGGCATCTGCATTGGTGCAGTTAAACATGAAAATCTGGAAAGGTACCTGTTCCTCTACAGGTTGCACTATTGCAGTCCTCGCCAATGGACACATAATTAGATGACCACAACACTGAGAACTTACTTCACTTGTCCACTGGTTCCACAATAAAATAATCTGAAAAACCTAGGCATTTATGAGGAAGTGATTTTTAAAAAAAATGCATAATAAATGATAATACTGCTGAGCAATCTCTATGGCCCCGAAAAGCCATTTTACAAGTTTGGCAACTCATTCCCTTGGGGAACAATTATTGCTGGAGGTTGAAACACTAAAAATGAGATTTTTTTTTAATAAAAGCAAAATGCTGCAGATGCTGGAGATCTGAAATAAAAACAGAAAGTGGTGGGTAAACTCAGCAGCTCTTGCTGCATCTGCAAAGACAGAAACAGAGTTAACATTACGAGTCCAAGATGACTCTTCCTCAGAATTTCTAAAACCTTTTTCTGTATTATACAATCCTTAATTCCATTTTATGCACATGATTTAAATCCAGGTTATATTTCCTGCTTTATAATTCACGGTTTAGACTCAATGACAGATGATTTAGTGTCGGTACATGTCGATTTTTGGCTGGAGCCCTGCTTTCTCTTTTTTTTTACCAGCGCTGTCATTCATTATTAGTTACTATTGATCACTTTGCAAAGTGATAACTGAACTAAAATTAATGTCAATTCTACAGCGTAAATCAATACGGATGTTGTTTTAATCTTTATTTTTGAACCATGTGATCATGCCAGATAGTGCAAAAGGGATGTTTTAACCTTTGGCTGCAATGGCAGCTTTTCGTTCCTAACGTCCCATTCCTGGGGCACCCCACCTCATTAATAATCCATTCCTGGGGAACATACCTGGTCGCTGGTGGGACAGCCTCTGGTTTTCCCACCCAGTTGCCACCTCAGGATTTCAGTAATCCTGGCGCCATGTTTAAAGGGCACCCCTGCTTAGAGGTAGCACTCTCTGAGGCATCGGAAGCTGCTGCCCCCAAATTTAGTGATGCCTCCCTTGGGCACCTACCTACTGGATGCTGTGGAGGCCCACCATGAAATCCTCTACCCCCGCTCTGGCATCCTTCTTACCTGGCCTGGCAGGCATCATGCTTATGCTCTCTCCATCTGCACTCATGCAGGACAAGCTGGCACACAATAAAATTGAGAGGTTGCAGACTGGTGTCAGAATACCTAACATCAATGTCCTTATAGGCTTTGAAAACAGAGCCATCCAGCTGGCCGGCGATGACCGGGACTGGTCCTGTGCTGATGGTGAGGTTGGCGCTGCTCTACCAAATGAGGATCCAGCAGTGCAACATCCATCAGACAACCAGGCTGTGAGTGAGTTCCCCTGTTCCACATTCCCTGCGCTACGCACCAATTATCTCTCCTCATTTCACAGGCTCAGCTGGGAAACAGCTAAGGGGCTCCATGACATAGGTCCTTGACTCAAGCCCTGAAACACCTCGGAAGAAGAATCTGATGACACTCCAGTTGAAGACCAATCACAAGCGCTCTCCCACACCCTCTACCAGCACACACCTCGATGGGACCTAATTCGAGAGTAGCTTCGGGGTCACAATCTGGTGAGCACATCGCACTGTCTGATCCACAGCAGGCGGAGGCAGGGACCTCCCACGTTTTCGGCACTTGGGGAACTGCTGGAGGCCAGAAATCTGCTGAGTCTGAGTCAGATGAAGAGCCTCTGGACTCGGTCATACATCAGTTGCTGCAGCTGCAAAGACAAGCTCGGGAACATTGGGAAGGGATGCCCGCTGCACTCCTCAGATTGCAAGGCACAATGGAGAAGCCTGTCCACCTTCCAGCTGAGGTGATAGCGTCGGCATGCCAACACACCAAAGTCAACACTGGTAGGATGGCAGCCGCCATGAAGACCTTGGTCTAGGACTTCACTCCTGTACTGCTGCACGGACTCAACTCCATCGCTGATGTCATATTGGCTTCCAACAGCATCAACACGAGAGGGGTGCTAGGCAGCCCAATCTCAATCCAGCTTCCCCTTCTCCTCAAGGAGTCAGCCAGGGGCCCTCGGGCACCCATAGGGAGGAGGATCAGCAGGCGTACACCCTGGGGTCATCCATCCAGGTGACTCCAGGAGTTTCTGGCCCACCGGAATCTTCTCTTCCTGTGACCATAGCAGTTGCAGCTCCACAGGCCGAGGCGGGGAGGGGGTGCCACTGCCACACAGCAGGACCCCAAAAGCAGGCCGGGGCCCTCCAGGTCTTGCCCACCGCCCCCCCCAGATGATGCCTGTCAAGGTCATCACTGACAGGGTGTTGCAGTCAGCAGGCTGCCTCCCCCTCCACTGTGGATATTGGGGGAGCACCAAGATGTAGCAGCAGGGTTAGGAAGGTTAAGAAGATGTAGTTGCAGAGCTGGGCACTGGTGACGAGCACTTGTACATCCTGTTCACTGTAGTCCCAAGAATGTCTCCCTGCCTATGGCTCCTTGTTCTGATGAGCAGTGTTCATGTCACTCGGATGTGAAACCTTGGTTCCGGCACAAGATAAAGGCAGGTGTCTCAGTCCAGGGCCTCTTCCCTTGCAGAGTGTCACACTCAGCCCCAAAGTTATGACCTGGCTTCACACTAACTGGACACATCAGTCCTGCCTGCAGCTCGATGGTGCTGGTCATTGCTGCCAGAATGTCGTGGGCAGGAGTCACAGTGTTCCGTCATTCTCTGTGTGCTCTCAGCACCTTTTGAGGTGGGCATGACCCCCATCTCTTCAGCATCTGTGACCAGTGGCACTGTGCTCCTGAAGGGATCAGGTGCTGAAGGCAGACAAAGGATCAGGTGCATTTAAAGTTTCACAGCTGCATCTCCATGATATGATCCTGATCACAGAGCGCAAGCGAGCTGCCCTCTGCCAGACAGGAGTCAGACATTCACAGAGACAATGTGGAGACCTATGGAGTGTCCTCACTGCATGTCGTCATCATCCTCCTGGAATTGAGCGACTATTGGGGCCTCCTCTGCGTCTCCATGACATGAGCCTGAGCACTGAGGGTATGTGCGCTGCCATCAGCCACACAGGAGTCAAACATTCACAGATGCAAGGTGAGGATGTCAGGACTGTCCCCACTGCATCTCATCATCATCCTCCATCAATCTTGCGGCTATGAGGGCCTTCTCCAAGTGCACATGCCTCGTTTGACCAGTGTGATGGCCTCATTGCTGGCATCCTTGCCTTTGAAAACCTCATCACAGTCATCTCTTTGGACGTCCTCATCAGAGGAGAGGTGCAGCACCTCCTTCTCCTCCTCAGCCAGGTCCTCCCCTGTTGCAGCGCCAGGTTGTGGAGCGCGCAGCAAGCTACGATGATTATAGTCCCTTGGTGGACTATATTGCAGCACTCCACCAGACCTGACGAGGCACCGGAACCTCAATTTCATAATGTCTATCGTTTGCTCCACTGAAGTTCAGTTCATGACATGAGCCTCCTTATACTGTCAGTCTGCTGCTGTCTGAGAACTCCGCACAGGCATCATCAGCCATGTCCTCTGTGGGTAGCCCTTGTCCATGAGGAGCCAACCCTGCAGTCTCTCTGGACCCTGGAAGATCTGAGGCACGATAAGGGTGTATGGACACTCCCTGAGAATCATGCGTAGACCTGCAGGGTGTGTTTGCGCTGGTCGCACACTAGCTGAACATTCAGTGAGTGGAAGTCCTTGCATTGATATAGTTGACTGTTTGTTGCCACAGAGATCTAAGCACCACATGAGTGCAGTCAATGACACCCCGCACCTGTGGAGAGCCTGAGATCTCCAGAAGTCCCAGATCTCTTGCTTCCTGGCTTTCCTGATCCCCAGCAAATGCAGAAAGTTCTCTGCTTTCGCAAAGATGGCGTCCGTGACCTCTTGGATACAGTTGTGCATGGAGGATTGTAAGATCGTGCGTAGGTCACCTGTGGAGCCCTGAAAGGAACCACTGGTGTAAATATTGAGTGCCATGGTCACTTACATGGTCCAGTCACTGGATGCCCTCCATGTCCCTATGGCACCAAACCATGCGGCAGGTGGCATATATGACTGGTCAGTTCCCTAGATATGCGCAGTCTTTGGCAATACTGGTTCTCAGTCAGCTGCAGTAATGACAAGTGCTGTCTATAGACCCTGGGTCTAGTGCAGCACCTCTGAGTGAGGCTCACTGTGGCTCTTCAGCTGCGTGTGCAGCAGGCCCTGCCCTGCCCTTCATCTCGAGGGAGGTGCACCTCCCTTTGCCGAGATACCCACCTCCATTGCTCTCTTCTTCTTCTTCTCTGCTCCCTCTAAGCCATGAGGCAAACCGCTAAATCACCAGGCTCCATGATCCTGATATTCTCCTCCTGCAGGATCAAAGAGAGACGTGTGGGTTAGCATATGTGTCCTAAGAACCTCTCTTGGTTAAGTCTGAAGGCTCCTTCACTAATGCCAGAGAGTGTTGGCCACCACTTGGATGGCCAGTGTGTAGTGCACTCATTGACTATCTGAAACCCCACCCACCTCCGTCCCAGTCCACTTGGCCGATTGGCTGCAGTTTTGGCCACTGGACTGCATGTTGTGCTCTCAGCTCAGGCACAGGCATTCTCCTAACCCGCACTGCAAGGCTGCACTGTTAGCTTGAACCTTGAAGGATACCTGAATAAAGACATTGCAAGGGGCTGTGAGCGTCTCCACCAGTGACTGCCCCATGGCCCCTTTCACAAGGGGGTTGTACAACTTGCCCCGTCGGACAATTGTTCTGCTGCCCCATAAAACACACATTAATTTGCAGTCTGCGCTCAAGGGGTGATAAGTTCTAGGACATGTGGTGGCACTTTCATGCTTTAGTGTTGCTGGAGTGGGCAGAAATGCTTCAGAGGCTGGACTCCCAGCGAGTCAACGGAGCTGGAGCTGAACGGTCGGAGCTGAGGAAGGATGCTCACTTTTGACAAACTTTTCCAAATGTGTGGCCGTTTCCCTCACCCCCCCTCCCCACAACCCCCCCTCCCCACAACCCCCGGCATGTGCTTGTATCGTTCCTTCAGTCTAACTGTGCAGCCTTCCTCCCTGTAACCCCCCTGCCAGTCTGACCCACAGTGGAGCCCTTGCCCCAGCACTGCACTGAAAGCCAGCTGAGTAAAAGTGACTTGCTTGTGCCCCCTGCCAATGTGAGGCACCTCTTCCTTGATGTCCCATAGGTGATGCTCGTGAGCGCTGTGCAAGGCTGTGCGCATTCACCCCCGAGCTCCTCTCAAAGCTCAGGTCGCCAGGTGCACAGCTTTTAAAGACAGTCATGAAACACGCTCTTCTGAATTCACGCCGATGTGGGCGGTAAATTTGGGGGGTGGGTGGTGATTCTGGAAAACAGGGCTTATAATTAGATGCAGATGTATTAAAATGGCTTCCCAATATCCAGTGGTGGCAAATGCAGTCTGCCATTGACGGGTGGAGCAGAGATCGCAATCTGGTCTCACGACGAGGTAAAACCAATTTATGCCCTTCTCGCCATCTTGTCATCCCCTCCCACGCCTCCCCAATCCACGTGCCATGACGCCCGACACCAACGGGACCGGAAAATCCCAGCCAGCGCATCACAATGAGGGTTCTTCAGTCTGATTGGTTCCAGCGCCACATTGTTGATTGTTGTGCTCACAGACGCCCTCCGGTGGGCACTGTACCAGAACAAACATTGCATTAGAGGGAGTCTGCACTCCTCCAAAACTGGCAAACACTGAGATTGATAGTTTCTTGTTCATCAAGTGTAGTAAAAGACAAGGAGCAAAGGTGGGCAAATGATGTTAGGTTGCAGTTCAGCCATGATCCCACTAAATGGATGGACAGGCTCCAGGGGCTAAATGGTCTCCTGTTTCTATGTTTGCTCTTAAGATATTAGGGAGGGAGATAAGGATCTATATTTCATAAATTACTGTACATATATATATTTCTGAAACTGTATAGAAGTATTACACAGCTTAACATTCAACCTTTCTGGATAAATTTCTGATTGCTTATTCATGGAAGTATTTTTCTTTTGCCCCATAAGGACATTAATCAGTCAGCATACAGGCCTCCAGAGACACTGATTAATTATGTTATTGCCATTCCTACATCTTGAAGGCATGACAGTAATTAACAGCAATATTATGCTCAATTTTATTCAGCATGGTCTTTTCCACTATCACTTGTGGCCAAGTTGCAAATTAATGCAAGTGTTGCTTACATTGCTAACTGTATTAATAATTTGTAATGTTGAAGATTATTTTCAAAAGTTTTCATGTACTTATGAATTATGCAGTTTGCATGCCAAGAACCATTAAGAAAATGAATCTGAAGAGAATTATATGTTTCAATAAATTATACAATCTTGGCTATTATATGCATGTTTACATGTGTATAAAGAGGGCAGCCAGGAATTTGCAACAGTAACAATGGTGAGGCTATCAACACTGACCATTATTAGTGTGTAACATTAACAGCACTTTCTGGAGTCTGCACATGCATTTTTAAACGAGGAAACTCAGGAGTTGCTGGCAATGATACTTAGCTCCTCCAGAGGGTTTGTTGTGGCGGTCTTACATATGCAATCACAACAGAATCATTGATTTGTTATGAACTTCAACAATTTATGCACTATTTCTACTGAGTAAAGCAATGAAAAAATTGAGTTTTGCTCCATCAGGAGTAATTGAGACTTCAGCGGTATACTAGGTCGTAATTACTGTTAAACAACCTCTCTAGCCCTGATAAAACTAATTTTACAATTATAATTTTACAATCCCTCAGGAGAACATTTAAAAATTGCAGACTTTTAATAAAATAACTTGTTAGCAAGCTTTTGTTCTTACATTTGCATTTCTCCCTTAAACCCATATACATGCCTAATCTTTGACTTCTGTACGATTATTTAAATGTGATTTATATGCATTATTTTTTACTGCCTATTTTGATATCCATGAGAACCAGAAGGCGATGGAGGTGGGGGTCATTGAATATTTTTAAGGCAGAGGTAGATAGATTCTTGTTAGGCAAGGGAATCAAAGGTTATCAGGGTTAAATGGGAATCTGGAAATCGAAACACAAGAAGATCAGCCATGATCTTATTGAATGGCGGACCAGGCTCAAGGGGCAGAATGGTCTACTCCTGTTCCTATTTCTTATGTTCTTGGCTATTCAGTCCACTTGGTGATGCTGAATGCCCCATATCTCTTGGCATCTTCTTCAGTTCTCTGCCGAAGGCAGGTCCAGTGCCATAATTTTTCACTACAGGTAAGGTGAGGAGGCAAGCCCCTGAGTCAACATCAGCAGGAAGAGGGGTTGAAGTCTATGATGTTGGTGTTAATCTGATCCACACACTAGCCGTCTAACCACCTGAGATAACCGGCCTCCCAGATGTCCTGTAGAAGGTGCCAAATTGAAACTGACATCAGGAAAGTTGAAATCTATACTCTAGATTCCACTAAAATTTATGTTGGTTTTTTTTTTAGGTCAGCATCGAGGCTGGTTCCTCACCACTCATTGCAAAATGTAAGCTACATTACATATACAATTCTCCACACAAATTTTAATAAGTGACAATTCTTTCCTTACTTCAAAGGAACTTATTCAGCTTTGCTCTGCCTATGAAGTCTGAGCAGAAAGCATTAACGTGTTAATTGGGATGTTTGTTGTGCAGCATGCCATTCACTCCAGATGCTGCAGCAATATATAATGGTCTGTACAATGCTTATTCGCCACATCTGTTTTCTGACAGCTTTGGGTCCCATTTTAGGGTGCGGTCCCATTGTCATAATGTTTTTATTGTATCATTATAGAATACCTGAATTTCTAGCCTATAAAGGCACCTTATCCAACAATTTACTGAAACATTTGCAGAAGCTGCATCTCCTAAATTCGCTCTATCTAGTTAAAAAAAACATTTCTGAAGTTCTGGCTGACTGTGACCACTCCCATGCATTTCTAAACGCTTAGAAACTTTGAGAGAGTTTACCCACAATATTTGTTAGGCTAACTGAACTATAACTACCTAATTTCCTGTTCTATAATATAAAGGCAAAATACTGCGGATGCTGGAAATTTGAAACAAAAACAAAAAAATGCCGGAAAAACTCAGCAGGTCTGACAGCATTGTGGAGAGAAATAACTCTTCTTCAGAGCTAAAGGGAAGTAGAAATGTGGTGAAACATATACTGTTTAAGGGGGGAGGAACAGGTGAAGCTGGATAGAAGGCCAGCGATAGGTGGGGGCAAAGGAGAAATTGCAAAAGATGTCATAAACAAAAGGTCAAGGGGATGTTAATGGTGGTGGTACTGGCTGAAGAAGGTGCTAATGGTGACATTAAGAGTAGAAAGTAGAATGTGATAATAGCTGGACCAGGGTAAGCACTCTGGAAAGAACAACATGATATAATGGTGGCTGGAATTTGTTGTTCTCCAAGTTGTAACACTCCAGACACACAATAGATTATGTCCATTATAAGATGTGGCTGAAAACCGGTGTCTAAATTTTGCTTTATGGCAATCCTATGAGGCACTTTGGGATATTTATGATGTTAAAGTGCCACATAAATACAAATTATTGTTTCTGTTGTTAATCTCTCTTTATACCCATGGATGTCTATATATTAATGCACCCTCTCTTTGCCTTATAGGAATAGAGTTATCTTGCATTATTTACATATATTTGAAGGTTTCTCACTGTTAATTTGTCCACATGTTGAATTGAGTGGCAGCTCATTTGAGCCAGCTTATTTTTTCCTTCTCTGCAATTTGCCTTTTTCCAGTTCCAGTTCCTTACTTGGGACAATGAATGGTCCTTTGCCATTTCTTAAATTGAACCTCAGAATATTGTGATCACTATTTCCCAATTGTTTCCCTATTCACATATTGATAATTTGCTTTATCTAATTTTCTAAAAGTAAATTAAGGACTTTTTAAAATGTATTTGTTTGATTAGAAACATAAGGGTTTTAGGAAATATTCCTAATTTTGAAGCCACAAATGACCCTCCTTCAAGTCTTCTGGATCAACTAAAATCACCCAATATTAATAATTGAGAATTCCTGCACAGATCTTTGAAAGCTAGCAAATGGCCTTCTCCAACTCACCTCCACTGTTTATTAGTTAATAATATACACAAAAAGAATTGAACAATTTCCCTTCTTATTTCTTAGTTTTATCCGTATGGATTTTGACCGCTCATTTCTTCTATAACAGTGTTTTTATCTTTCACAACGTCACAACATCCCTTTCTCCTCTGATAATGTTTTCCTGCTATTTTTTTGCAGCCAAACCTGTTTTTATTGCAAAAGTTTCACTAACCCTGCTCTCTTCCGCTCCAATTTTAAATCTAGTTGCTCACCACCTCCCCTTCCATATCAGCTTAAATCATCCCCTGCTGCTCTATTCACCATCTCTGCATGAACATTGTCACCTATTCAGTTCAGTAGTAAAGGCAGTATTCAGCTAGGTGAAGCCAACGGAGAAGGAGAAAGGACAGAACAGTGCAGAATGTAAAAGCAAAAAACTGCGGATGCTGGAAATCCAAAACAAAAATAAAAATAAAAATAAAAATACCTGAAAAAATTAAGAAGGTCTGACAGCATCTGCGGAGAGGAGCACAGTTAACGTTTCGAGTCCGTATGACTCTTCAACAGAACTAAGTAAAAATAGAAGAGAGGTGAAATACTCAGCGGGAGTGATTGGTTCAAGGACTAATTGTTTAGTTGAAGTCTTAACTGTGAGTTGGTTTGACACGGTAATAGATAATTATTATTTAATTAGATAATTAAATAAGTATGGTTATCAGTTCTCTGATTGGTATATTTTCTTTCCCCTCTGGGATTGTTGGATGATTGCGTACATTAACACAGTATTAATGAGGACTTAATACTGAGTTTAGTCTCAAACTGTGAGGAGCCATGCAGTGTTCGAGAGGCCAGATGAGAATAGAATTTAACATTAGTGGGAGTTTAGCCTTGTGGGTAGAATTAGGCAGGGTTTTCCTAATGTTAAATTTATATTCGTGAAGTCAATGGGAGGAGTTTGATTCCTGAGAGAGCTTGCTGCTTGGTAATGCCACAGTTGACACTGTACATACATTTGTTAAACACAGAGAGAACTACTTAAGAGTGTGCAGTGTAATATGTGGGTCACCATGGATCCATACCATATTTTCATGATGTACATCCTTTCTTTGGTCCAGAGTTCATTCCAATACAAATCCTGTGGCTGTGCATTGTTCCATCTAACCTTCATCCCTCTAACCTGTCCAGTGATTGGGCCTGAAAACAGCACAGACTGCTCTTAAGCTCTTGGTTTTCCGATTGATTGCAACACCCTCTGAAACACCTCAAAGACTTCCCTCTATTTGCCTCATTGATCCCGATGTGAACATTGATGTTTTCGTTTTTTTCACTTACGGGATGTGGGCTTCACTGGCTGGGCCAGCATTTATTGCCCATCCCTAATTGGCCTTGAGGAGGTGGTGGTGAGCTGCCTTCTTGAACTGCTGCAGTCCATGTGATGTAGGTACACCCACAGTGCTGTTAGGGAGGGAGTTCCGGGATTTTGACCCAGCGACATTGAAGGAACGGCGATATATTTCCAAATCAGGATGGTGACTGGCTTTCCCATGTATCTGCTGCCCTTGTCTTTCTAGATGGTAGTGGTTGTGGGTTTGGAAGGTGCTGTCTAAGGAGCCTTGGTGAGTTTCAGCAGTGCAGCTTCTAGGTAGTACACACACTGCTGCTACTGTTTGCCATGATGGACGGAGTGAATGTTTCTGGATGTGGTGCCAATCAAGCGGCTGCTTTGTCCTGGATGGTGTCAAGCTTCTTGAGTGTTGTTGGAGTTGCACTCATCCAGGCAAGTGGAGAGTATTCCATCACGCTCCTGACTTGTGTCTTGGAGATGGTGGACAGGTTTTAGAGAGTCAGGAGGTGAGTTACTCACCGCAGGTTTCCTTGCCACTGACCTGCTTCTGTAGGCACAACGTAATATGGCAAGTCCAGTTCAGTTTCTGGTCAATGGTACTTCCAGGATATTGGTGGTGGGGGATTCAGTGATGGTAATCCATTGAATATCAAGGGGTGATGACTAGCTTCTCTCTTGTTGGAGATGGTCATTGTCTGGCACTTGGGTGGTGTGAATGTTAATTGCCACTTGTCAGCCCAGGATATTGTCCAGGTCGTGCTGCATTAGGACGTGGACTGCTTCAGTATCTGAGGAATTGTGAATGGTGCTGAACATTGTGCAATCATCAATTAACATCTCCACTTCTGACCTTTTGATGGAAAGAATGTCATTGATGAAGCAGCTGAAGATGGTTGAGCCTAGGACACTACCCTGAGGAACTCCTACAGTGATGCCCTGGAGCTGAGATGATCGGTCTCCAACAAATCACAACCATCTTCCTTTGTGCTACGTATGACTCCAACCAGCGTCGAGTTTCCCTCCTGATTCCCATAGACTCCAGTTTTGCTCCTCAATGCCACACTCAGTCAAATGCTGCCTTGATGTCAAGGGCAGTCAGTCTCATCTCACCTCTGGAATGCAGCTCTTTTGTCCATGTTTGAACCAAGGCTGTAATGAGGTCAGAAGCTGAGTGACCCTGACAGAACCCAAAATAAACGTCAGTGAGCAGGCTATTGCCAAGCAAGTGTTGCTTGATAGCACTGTTCATGACCCCTTCCATCACTTTACTGATGATTGAGAGTAGACTGATGGGGTGGTAATTGGCCAGGTTGGATTTATCCTGCTTTTTGTGTCCTGGACATACCTGGGCAATTTTCCACATTGCCGGGTGGATGCCATTGTACTGAATTAGCTTGGCTTGGGGCATGGCAAGTTCTGGAGCACAAATCTTCAGTGCTATTGCCGGAATATTGTCAGGGCCCATAGCCCTTGCGGTATTCAGAACTTCAGCTGTTTCTTGTTATTACGGAGTGGAGTGAATCGAATTGGCCGAAGACTGGCATCTGTGATGCTGGGGACCTCTGGAGGAGACCGAGATGGATCATCCACTTGACACTTCTGGCTGAAGATTGTAGCAAATGCTTCAGCCTTATCTTTTGCACTTATGTCCTGGGCTCCCCCATCATTGAGGATGGGGATATTTGTGGAGCCTCCTCCTCCAGTGAGTTGTTTAATTGTCAATCACCATTCATGTCTGGATGTGGCAGGGCTGTAGAGCTTAGATCTGATCCATTGGTTGTGGGATCGCTTAGCTCTGTCTATCACTTGCTGCTTATGCTGTTTGGCATGCAAGTATTCTTGTTTTGTAGCTTCACCAGATAGATATTTCATTTTTAGGAATGCCGGGTGCTGCTCCTGGCATGCCGTCCTGCACTCTTCATTGAACCAGGGCTGATTACCTGGTTTGATGGTAATGGTAGAGTCGGAGATATGCCAGGTCATGAAGTTACAGGTTGTGTTCGAGTACAATTCTGCTGCTGCTGATGGCCCACAGCATCTCATGGATGCCCAATCTTGAGTTGCTAGATCTGTTTGAAGTCCATCCCATTTAGCACAGTGGTAGTGTCACACAACAAGATGGGGGGTATCCTCAATTTGAAGGCAGGATTTCGTCACCGTTAGGACCGTGCGGTGGTTGCTCCTACCTACACTGTCACGGACAGTTGCATCTGCGGCAGTCAGGTTAGTAAGGATGAGGTCAAGCATGTTTCTCCCTCTTGTTGGTTCCCTCACCACCTGCCGTAAACCCAGTCTAGCAGCTATGTCCTTTAGGACTTAGCCAGCCCAGTCTGGTGCTTCTGAGCCACTCTTGGTGATGGACATTGTCCGCCCCCACCAGAGTACATTCTGCGTCCTTGTCACTCTCAATGCTTCCTTCAAGCGGTGTTCGACATGGAGGAGCACTGATTTATCAGCTGACGGGGGAGACAGTACATGGTAATCAGCCGGACCTTTCCTTGCTGATGTTTCACCTGATGCCATGAGACTTCATGGGCTCCGGAGTCGATGTTGAGGACTCCCAGGGCAACTCCCTCCTTGCTGTACACTGCTGTGCCACCCTCTCTGCTGGGTTTGCCCTGCCAGTGGGACAGGGCATACCCAGGGACGGTGATGGTTGTGTCTGGGACATGATCTGTGAGGTATGATCCTGTGAGTATGACTATGTCAGACTGTTGCTTGACTAGCCTGTGAGACAGCTCTCCCAATTTTGGCACAAGCCCCCAGATGTTAGTAAGAAGAACTTTGTAGGATCGACAGGGCTGGGTTTGCCATTGTCATTTCCTGTGCCTAGATTGATGACAGGTGGTCCGTCCGGTTTCATTCCTTTCTATTGATTTTTTAGTGGTTTGAGACAACTGAATGGCTTGCTAGGCCATTTCAGAGGGCATTTAAGAATCAACTACATTACTGTGGATCTGGAATCACAGTTAGGCCAGACCAGGTGAGGATGGCAGATTTCCTTCCCAGAACTTTTTTCACCCATCCCATATAGTCCTTCAAACTGGTATCAGAGAAGCAATTCACAGTCCTCACTCATTTGCTGCTAGTGCAAAACAAAACTTATAAAATCTAAAGAAAAATAATTAATTCCCATAAATAACAAATAGAGAGTAGTAGTAAAATGGACTATGAAATCCTTCATTTTTGGATGGAAATGTTGCAATTCCAAAGCTACAATATATGTCAATGATTTGGATGAAGGGACCAAATGTATGGTAGCTAAATTTGCCGACGACACCAATGTAGGGAGGGAAGTAATTTGTGAAAAGGAGGTAGAGATTCTGCAAAGGGATGTAGACAGGTTAAGTGAGTAGGCAATACAATGGCAGATGGAGTATAATGTGGGAAAATGTGAATTTGTTCAGTTTGGCAGGAAGAATAGAAAAGCAGTATTTTATTTAAATGGAGAGAGATTGCAGAACTCGGCGGTACAGAGGGACCTGGGTGTCCTGGTACATGAATCACAAAAAGTTAGTCTACAGGTATAGCAAGTGATTCGGAAGGCAAATGGTATGTTGGTGTTTATTGCAAGAGGAATGGAATATAAAAGTAGGGAAGTTTTACCGCAGCTGTACATCTGGAGTACTCTGTACAGTTTTAGTCTCCTTATTTGAAAAAAGATATAATGGCATTAGAAGCAGTTCAGAGAAGGTTCATGCAACTCATTCCTGGGGTGAGGGCTTATCTTATGAAGAAAGGTTGAACAGATTGGGCCTGTACCCACTGGAGTTTAGAAGAATGAGAGGTGATCTTACTGAAACATATAAGATCCTAAGGGGATTTGATAGGGTGAATACCAGGCGGATGTTTCCACTTGTGGGAGAGACTAGAACCAGGGGGCACAGTTTAAAAACAAGAGGTCTACTGTTTAAGACAGAGATGAGAAGAATTATTTTTTCTCTCAAAGGGTCATTAGTATGTGGAATTCTCTTCTCCAGAAAGCAGTGGAGGCTGGATCATTGAATTTATTCAAGGAGGAGTTGGGCAGATTTTTGATAGACAAGGGAGTCAAGGGTTATTGGGGGGGAGACAGGAAAGTGGAATTGAGACACAATCAGATCAGCCATGATCTTACTGAATGACAGAGGAAGCTCAAAGGGCTGAATTGGCCTCCTGTTGCTCCTCAGTATGTTCCTATAATTCACGATAGATTCTAAACTACTGGTAAAATACACCAAAGAGAGTAAAAAAAATCAATTTTTTTTCAGAGTAGTGCTTCTAGGGGTGTGCAACATACATCTGGAATATTACTCTTTTGCCTTCCGCAATTATTCCCTCTTTCAGGTTTTCATGGGCTTGAAGTTAAAAAGGTGTCATTTTTGAGTTATAAGCCGGTGCCCTATTTGTTAGGATCCCAGCTGATGTTACAGCTGGACAAGCCTGATCTCAGGGCAGAACCCAGCTTGATAGTTCCTAACTTTGTTTTTGTTTAGATACATGGAGAGTGGCTACTGAACAGAGTCACCAGAGTCAGCTGATCAACTTTTAACAAAAGAATCAATATTTATTTAACAAGAAAAGATTAAATATATTACAATACTCCTTCACCCACAACTGTCCCTTTACAGATATATACAGATTTGTAAGTGTAAAACAAGGTATAAAAACTATCTTATACTCTAATGTTCACAGTGAGTACACAGCCCATGTAAACTAATTGGCGACCTATTGTCAGACACACCACGCACTGAAACCAAGTGACAGATACCACTCCAAACAGATGCTATGAATCTCTCAACAGCTACCCACCAACCTCCACCTCACCAGAAGCTTGTCACATCAAGAGGCAACCAGTCTCACTGAACTCCATCTTTCACATGAGGTATTCCGATCTCCACTCTCTAAGAACTCACTTTGGAATCTCCCCCCAACCCAATGCTTTTTCTCAGCCGCCTTCCACAAGGGTTCACCTCCAGGGTTTCGAACTCTCCTTCCGATGTTCCTCTCCCCTGAGTCACCACATGCACTCAAATTGTCTTCCACGCAAACTGTCTCTCTACTATCAGGACTCAAAACGTTAACTCTTTTTTTTTCTCTCCACAGATGCTGTTAGGCCTGCTGAGTTTTTCCAGCATTTTCTGTTTTTGTTGTGGAAGTGCCATATCTTGGCGTGGGGGCATGAGGGACCATTGGGGCTGAATGTTGGGAAAGAGGTATCATTGGGGGGGGGCCATAAGGTAACATGGATAGGGCATGGGAGTGTGTGTGGGGCCAGGGGATGTGAAGTATGAGGGTTAGAAGGCCTTTCTGTTTCTATTAACTGGGACAAAGTCCCATAGCGCCAAGGCAAGTCTTTTAACTATCCCATCTTGACACACGGCAGCCCCTGTGGCTGCCTCCAGATTCTTTGCCAAGTTGGGATAACCTGACTCCAGTCAGCACCCTCACCGCCCACCCCCCCACTCCCCTACCCACCCCCCCCCCATATTTTTTCTATTCTTTCACGGAACGTGGGTATCACTAGCTAGGCCAGCATTTATTGCCCATCTCTAATTGCCCTTGAGATTGGCGAAGGTGAGCTGCCTTCTTAAACCGCTGCAGCACATGTAGTGTAAATACACCCACAGTGTTGTTAGGGAGAGAGTTCCAGGATTCTAACCCAGCTACAGGGAAGGAACAGTGTTATATTTCCAAGTCAGGATAGTGAGTGACTTGAAGGGTCCAGGTGGTGATGTTCCCATGCATCTGCTGCCCTTGTCCTTCTAGATGATAGAGGCTATGAGTTTGGAAGGTGCTGTCAAAGGAGCCTCGGTGAGTTCTGCAGCGCATCTTGTAGATGGTACACACTGCTGCTACTGTGCGTCGGCGGTGGAGGGAGTGAATATTGAAGGCGGTGGATGGGATCCCAATGAAGCGGGCTGCTTTGTCCTGGATGGTGTCAAGCTTTTTTGAGTGTTGTTGGAGCTACACTCATCCAGGCAAGTGGAAAGTATTCCATCACACTCCTGACCTGTGCTTTGTAGATGGTGGACAGGTTCTGGGGAGTCAGGAGATCACTTACTTTCTGCAGAATTCCTAGCCTCTGACCTGCTCTTGTAGCCATAATGTTTATATGGCTGGTCCTGTTCAGTTTCTGGTCAATGGTAGCCCCCAGGATGTTGATAGTGGGGAATTCAGTGATGGTAATGCTAATGAATGTCAAGGGGAGATGTTTGGATTCTCCCTTGTTGGAAATGTTCATTGCCTGATAGGAACATGAGAACATTGGAGAATGAGTAGGCCATTCAGCCCTTCAAGCCTGCTTTGCCATTTAACTAGATCATAGCTGATCTTTTACCTCAACACCATCTTCCCGTACTATCTCCATATCCCTTGATGTCGTTGGTATCTGGAAATCTATCGATCTCTGTCCTGAACATGCTCAATGCCTGAGCCTCCACAGCCCTCTGGGGTCGAGAAATCCAAAGATTTACCACCCCCGACTGAAAAAATTCCTCCTCATCTCGCTCCCAAATGACCTATTCTATTCTGAGACTGTTTCCCCTGGTTCTAGACTCGCCAGCCAAGGAGAAACATCCTTCCTGCATTTACCCAGTCAAGCCCTGTAAGAATTTTGTACATTTCAATGAGATCACCTCTCATTCTTCTAAACTCTAGGGAATACAGGCCCAGTCTCCACAGTCTCTCCTCATAGGACAACCCTACCATCCCAGGGATTAGTCTGTTGAACTTTTGCTGCATTCCCTCTATGGCCAGTAAATCTTTCCTTAGGTAAGGAGACCAAAACTGCACAAATTACTCCAGCAGTGGTCTCACCAAGACCCTATACAACTTCAGCGAGACTTCCTTACTCCTGTACTCAAGGCTAACTTATCATTTGCCTTCCTGATTGCTTGTTACACCTGCATGTTAGCTTTTAGTGATGTATGAACAAGGACACCCAGGCCCCTTTGGACATCAGCATTTTCCCAATCTCTCCCCATTTAAGAAATACTCTACCTTTCTGCTTTCGCTCCCAAAGTGGATAACTTTAAACTTTTCTACAGCATATTCCATCTGACATGCTCTTGCCCACTCACTCAGTCTGTCTAAATCTCCCTGAAGCCTCTTTGCATCTTCCATACAATTAACATTTCCACCAAGTTTTGTGTCAACAGCAAACTTGGAAATATCACATTCGGCCCACACATCCAAATCATTGGTATGGGTTATGAACGGCTGGGACCCTGTGCAGTGATCCTTGCACTGATTGGCTGGCAACTCACAGGGGGCAGGATTTCTGCCCCCAAGGTCCTTGATCCTGGGGAAGGTCCATTGCTATCTACTTGAGTGCCTGATTGGCACTTTTTTTCATGGGTCTTCTCCAAAGGTGGTAACACAGGACACTTGCTGGCTGTCCAGTCAGCGGATGAGACCCCCCATGCCTGGATTCAATGCCAGTGAACCCTCCCCCATGGTTAGTAAAAGGGTTTAATTAAGTCTCCATCCCAACCATTTGTAAATAGCAATAGCATATGGAAGGGGATTTAAAAGCACATATTTT